>NC_054601.1:1058924-1360233 GCF_004785595.1 Juglans microcarpa x Juglans regia | reverse complement strand
TTAGTGTAAAGTCAGCTTATGCTGCCATTAGTTTATCTCATGACTAAAGTAGGATGGATAATAACATCACTCAAGCTGACATGTGGAAACATCTTTGGAAGCTCAAGATTTAGGATATAGGATAGGCTTACATTCCTCTGTTGGAAAATTCTGAATAATATCAATCCAACTCTATCTCGCATAAAGAATTTTGTGAATCTGGAAAATATAGACTGTCCTGTTTGTAATACTGGTGAAGAAACACAATTTCATCTTTTCTTAAATTTCTGATTCACTAGAATTTTGTGGCTTCACTCCCCTTGGCCATTAAATATTTCTTCTTGTGCTCAAAATGACACTAGCTTGTGGATTAACTACATCCTTGACCCATCTAGAACTTTAGGAATTCCCATAGAGGAAGAGCATCATTTTTAAATTTTTGCAATTGTGGCTATGGATAGTATGTGATTCCGTAGAAATAAAGTCCTTCACGAAGATTTCAAACCTAACTTATTTGATTTTATATTTTCCACTGAAATGATTTTCAAAGATCATTGTGATGCATGGTGCAATTTACATATCAATTCTAGCAAACAATGGGGAATTTTTTCAAAGGATCACTATCTAGTCACATTTGATGTTGCGGTCGGACAAAATAGAAGCACTGTGGCAATTGTATGTTGGACAACATCACGATCCATTCTCTTTGTTATTACAAAGCATCTCAATAGTCAAAATTCAAATTATGGGAAAGCAGAAGCAATGCTTATGGGAGTGAAAGAAGCCAAAGAAAGCAAGCTTGGAAAACTTGTGATTGCAGGAGATTTTCTCAAAACTCTCCAAGCAGTGAAGAATTCTAATTATATTCCTGACTGGAAAGTGCAACCAATAATACATGACATCAGGCTCATGTTAAAGGGGTTTGAGAAATGGGAACTCAGGAAAATATATCGAGATGAAAATTGATGCGCGCATTCAATTGCGTAGTGGGCTGTCTCCAACCAATATATTTGACAATATTCCAATTACTGCAATTCTACCTTCTTTTATTAAGTTTTCATAATGGGAAAGACCACCTTCTATGTTGTAATTTGGCTTGGCTGCTTAATGCAGCAGACTTTCTTTTTATATATACTAGATGTTGTTTCCACAAAAAAAAAGGGACTGACACTATAAGAAAATCGCTTATTTATGATCAGTTATTTTTAATAAAATAATTTTTTTAACTAAAATAAGTCTATTTTTATCGTAACTAGTATATTTCATTGTAAAAGAATGATCACAAATATTTTTTTTTCTTACGGTGGAGGAAAACAGGCCAAGATACTCTTTAATGGGATATTGATTATTCAAAGCTCATGCTACCCAGCTCGATCTAGGCTCTGCATGCTCGTTCTTAGCCCATGATCGATACAAGCTAGCAGCAGCTTCCCTGGTTAGTGGGGATATGCACCCACACTCCAATTCCACATTAATTTTGTCGTCAAATGACTCCACAATTGTCTAATTTCTACAAGCTAAATCTCATGACTGCTGGCTTTCTTTCATGGTGTTTGGGGGGCCGGCCACTTGTCAGAGAAAGGGAATCTCGATCTCTCTAGATCTTTCCTTCTGTTCATCATCAGTACTATATCATTGTTGCGTGCGACGATCATTAATTGCTTTAAGAGCTAGGATGCACGCACTCTGCATAATATATATATATATAGCATTATTGTCATGATTTCTTTTATGGATGTTTTTGGTGAAGACAAGTAACATGAAGTTACAGGAGAAAACGAAAAAGAAATGAAGACTTAGTACGACCATAAGAAACTCAGATACATGACATGATTGGCGCGCGCGCGCGCGCACATATATATATATATATATAATCGATCACTATATATACTTTCATCACTGTGCTAGCAAGGCTTAATTGCAACATGGAATTAGTTGCATGCTCATTGCTCAGAGAAAAACCTGCACACACACACACAGATATATATACGTATTCTAGCAGTCGTCTCAAGCAAAATACCTAGACACACGGGTGGCGGCCAACATATGTTCTATACAATATACCACTATCTTCTGCCGACACATGAGTCAAACTGCCTGCCGACACATGATTCAAATTGCATTTATGCAAGAGAAGAGCAATTAATATTGTTCGAGACGTCCTATATATAGAAGACAGAACAGCAAATTCGATCATTGCCAACTTTGAGAAGGGTTTAATATTTGTTAAGCTTATTTCGTTTATGTAAAAGTATAGTAATGGAACAAAGCCCTAGCTCTATAAACTCGATGATCTCTATATATAATCTTTACCCCATGCACTGCCTCCTTCATAAACAATATCCTTGAATCATTCAATCGTGGAGGAGCGCGTGAGGAGCGGCGCTTCCCGGCCCTCAATTTTCCTCCAGCCAACCTACCCCTTATGGATCTCCAACCAAGGGATGATCTTTATAATTTTTCTTTCGTTTTCATTCTATATTCAATTATACATTTTTCAAGTAGTTTGAGGCAAATAAGATATTTATGCCACATCATCTATTTTTAATCATCTTACGTTTTCTCATCAGAATGGCCGGTTAGTTTAAAAATTAGGATACTTTTCTTACTTCATAATATATATATATATATATATATATATTAATATCAGGGAACTCTTCAAGATAAGGTCTTTTGGATTCACACATTCACACATACAGAATAAATTCCGGTCCCGTGCACCGTCCAGCTCAAAAGTTTCCTTACACGAAACTGATTAAATCGCTGAATTTTAACGAGAAGTTATGGTCTCAAGTGATTATTTGCATATGAGGTGTTGAACCTTAAATCTTGAAGAGATCAATAATACCCCATGACCAAGAACTCATCACTTGTAATATAGTTGGAGAGTATAATGTGTTAGTTTTAATAGTTTGAAATATAAAACACATAGAACTTGATCATAGTTTATGCTTTATGTGCAGAAAAGTTTATATTATTTTTTTTTCTTTTAATATGATTAAAGTTAAATGTCCCGAAAAGGCACACACCCTTGTACATATCATCGCAAATCGATCCGGCCGGTTCAACTTCTCCATTCAATTATTGAAAGTTGAATTCTTGACAACTTTCTCACGACAAGTTGCAACAATGCATATTCTTCTAATCATGTGGGACCTAATTATTCATGTGTTACTCAAATGCAAATAATCCATAATAGTTCATTGATCTTCTTCACAAAAATCTCTTTCTTATTCTTAACCCATAAAAAATGCCAAAATCATACCAATTAGTTTGTTGATTCTATTTCAATATATATATATATAAAAGAAATGTTACTATATCGTTTCAGTTATATCTCATTTTGTCTTATTGGTATGGTAGTGTTATGTGATTTATTAAAAAAAAATTTAAAATACAAATATAAAAAAGTATAGATAGTTTTCAGACTTAATTTTATTTGAGTCTTGTAATATACAAGTAAGTTTGTGTACCAATATGTGTATTAATATTGTTGCCTTTATATTCTAAATTTAAATTAAGACTGTTTTCAATAAAATTTATTTTTTGACCAATTATATTAAATAGATGCGCGTATTAGTATACAAAATTACTTATAATTAGATTTTTTATTTTATTTCAAATATTTTTTTTAAACAAATCATATGATAACATGTTGTGGAACTCGTTAATAAAATAAAGTGAGCGATATAATAAAGGGCAGCATAATAGCTCTTATATATTATATAAATTGATTGAAAACTGAGAGGTTGGTGCAAACAAAAAGGACAATCGCATGCTGTCTATATAGGTAGATATAATGATATGATGCTTAGGTGGAATTTTTCTAAAGTGGGGCATTCAGGTCCATAATACTAAACTGGACAGCCAGATTCATGTAGAAAAAGCCACTAGAGGAGAGAGCGTGGATGGATGGATATAAAGGAAACAGAAGGCCTGAAAATAAGAGCAATGATAATATCACCTAGTTTGCCAATTGTAGAATAGATCAGTAGGTGCGAAGTCTACTACAATTGGTGCTTCTTTGAAAGAAACATTGATCAGTCGCCACTTGTTCAAAAAGTGTCAAAATGTCCCAATAGAAACATTGGGTTGCCCTCTCCTTCCCTTTTGCTTTTTATGCATTTACTGTAAAATATCATACCTTTTCCTATTCCCTTACATCATTTCCTACCTAGCTACCTATTATTTCTCAACGTCTCGTACCAATTAGGATCTCACCTTTCACGTGAAAACAAAAATCTAGATCTTTTAAGATACTCCCACATCTACAAAATTCCTACTTCCCAATTAATTTATATCTAGTCTTTGTCTAACAACTAATAAAAGAGTTTGCATAACATTAATTTTTATTATAAAATAAATCTAACAAATTAGATAAAATTATATCAATTTATGAGATTAATTTTATATAATTTATTTATAAATATAGTAGTATTCATTAAATTTTTAATGATAAATTTTATTTTTATTTTTAAGAAAAAGCATAGTACTTATACAATTCATGACAATATCTAACCTTACTTGGAATTAACCATCTTCAAGAATACCTCTCTCCTTCCTTTTCAACGGTTTACGACCTTTTTTTTATATATTTAAAAATTGTAAAATTAAAGTTAAAATTGAAAAAAAAAAAAAAAACCCAAGAACTTAATCTAGATTTTTTCTATTCAGCATCTTCTCGCATCACACGTGACATTTAGGGTGCGTTTGGTTATCAAACTCACCTCAACTCATTTCAATTCATCATTACAACTTTTTTAAATTCCAATACAAAATATAATAAACAATTCAACTTTTTCAAATTTCAAAATAATAATAATATTAAAAAATAATATTCTAACAATATTTTATCATCACAACTCAACTCAACTCAACTCACTTCAACATCTATACACACTCTTAATTTTATTTTTAAGAACTTTTATTACTAGTGATTTTATTGTTGCCGACATATTATTATGGGCCGGCCTGCCCAACTTCGAAAATCCACAGCTCAGGAAAATCCTGGACAGCATAGAAAGAAACCCCGCTTCTGTAATGCAGGCCCATCGTTGCATGCCCAATATTGGCCCATTTTCATCAGTAAAGCCACGTCGCCACCGGGCTTCCATTTGAAACCTCCAACGTTGTACGCCGCGAACTTTTGACTACTTCAAATCTCAGTTTTTATTGAAAAGTCGAGTCTATAGCTATTGAAAAATCTAAAGACTAGACTCTGATAAATAAAATAAAAAGGCAAAAGTGACTATGACCTTCAAGAAATATATCTAAATTTTTACAGATCATTACTCATGTTGATCATATCGTACAAATTAATATTATCGTATATCGTGGGAAACGTTGTAATTTTTATTACAGAGAAAAGCAGTAGTTGCTTCTGGTAGTAGTTTTGACGATCACTTTAACCGGCGGGGCAGTCTTCGAATCATACCCAACAGCCTCCCATCTCCGGCGAACCGACGGCCTGGGGAGGTTCTCCGGCATGATGGTCTCCAGGGAATTCTCTCGCCAAGCGGGGCAACTTCGTTTATCGCTCCATCTCGTGACTTGCTGACCGTTCGAGTCTACTGCGAGCTGCAAGGTCGACGTGTTTTCTTTGGCAATATTATTGGCAAAATGGGTTTCGTCAATGATCGTTAAGTTGCTGCTTATTTCCAATCCAATTATCATGGAAGCCATGCCTATAATGCATCGGTTTCTCCATGATTCTTCATTTTTCTTCCTGCGTAATACATACAGATATTAAACAACTAAATTAAAGTTGGTAAATGTAAAGACCAAAATGCATTGGCGGGTCATTAGGAGTACTACTACTCCTAGTTTGAGTTACCTGCATGCAACTCGGTGATTTACTTTTGGAGTGAGAGAAGGTTTTGAAGGAGGGGTTGCTGCTGCAGGAGGGAGATGCAGGCAGCAACTGGTTGCAAAGGCCATGATCTCTCTCTCTCTCTCTCTCTCTCTCTCTCTCTCCCTTCTGCTTTCAAGGTTGTGGGAGCGCTAGGGAGAGGAGTTTATAAACTAGTAGGCGGTGTTTTGCGCAAGTTAAGGAAGAAAAAGGGGGGTGTTTCGTGGTTGGTCAGATCACGGCAGTCGGCAGGAGACGAGAAACACGTGGGGTTTGGAGTATGGACTCTGGAGTCCTGGACCCCTCATGCCTCGTTCAAAGACGCTTCGTTGCTTGCCGTCTTGCTCTACCAACTCCCAAGTTATGGGAAAAGGAAAATGCGAGAGAAGTTATTATTTTTTTGTAATTGATTTTAATGGGTTTTAATTGCAGTTTAAAGAAATTAAGTTCTTGTTTATTTTCATAATATTTTCATTTTATCGCATTTAATTGTTATAATTTTTTTAAATTTATATATAAAATAAAATAAATAATTTAATTTTTTTAAATATCAAAATAAAAATAATATTAAAAAAATATATTTTAATAATATTTTATTTAAATTTTTAATTTTTATTTCAATTCACCTCATCTACAAAAATAAACGTGAAAGCGTCGGACTTAGTCGTGAGGCATATATACTGCGTTCGATTCGAGTGCATGGTTTAATGGGCAATATAACAATGATTCAAAAAAAAAAAAAAAAATGGGCAATATAACACATTAAAATTTTGTATTTTATTATGGGTGATGGAGCCGACCGAATACAACGACCTCTCCTACAAATCTTTTTGCAATTTTGCCATGCATAAATTATAACAATCTATATACAGGTAAGGGCGTCAAAAGACAAACCAAGGGATATTGGTTAAGAGTAAATTTATTAGTTATTTATTTTATCATCATTTTTTTATCATCTCATGATGTAATATTAAATATTTAAAAATTATTTTATTATATTTTATTTATAAACTTATCATTTAATATCACGTCATAAAATGAATTTATTATTTAATATTATATTATAAAATAATAAAAAGATAATAAAAAAATAGATGATGAATAGATTTAATCGTTGGCTAATATATCATATATCGCATGATGTTGATTGCGAGAGAGACAAAAAGGAAAAGAAAAGAAGGTGGAAGTAGTAACCAAAAAGGCACGATTTTAGTTTCCGTGGAAGATATCTCCCATTTATATTTTGTCGCAAATATGTGGAAATTTTCCAAAATGAGAAGCTGACGTTTCCCATATTTGGCCACAAAAAAAAAGGACGTAGTCGTACTACGTTAAACGTCGTCGTTACGTAGCTTAAATGCCACCGGTTGTAAGTCAAAATGAACAACAAAACATTCAGCTGTTAGCACAACCGGTGTCCCTCGCTCCCTCTCCCTGCAGTGAATGGCCCCCGACGTCTTCCAAGTTTCAAGGAGTCTTTAGTGTACCTTACACCTCTGATTCTCTCTTTCCCCCTCTAACTTTACCCACCCTTTTATCCAAGTTCTTGCAAATCCTGATTACCCAAACCACACATTTTCTTTCTTCTATCAGTGAAAGTTTAGTCATTTCCATCAAATCCCACTGAGTTGGCTCATTGTCTACTCACCCAGTGCTTCGATTTCTTCTATCGTATTTTTGTTAGCAGAAAAGAATCTTTTTGGAGTTAAAAGTTTTTCTTCTTATTGAGGCATTCAATTTCAGAGTTCTCCCAGAAACCCTAATTTCGTCGTTTTCACCCCCAAAGTTCAAATCCCATGTACTCGAACTTTCTTCAAGCTCTTATTTTGTTCCAATTTTTCTAGTCGAGCTAACTAACTAACTAAACCCCATTGGCTAATTGGGTTCTGTGTCAGAGGATGTGATGGTTGTCGTTTGATGACAATGGCGGCAGAAAGTAAAGGGTGTTTCGCCGGAGAGAATGGAAGCGAGAGTGACTGTCAGGGTCGGCCTCCGAACCCTTCCTCTGCGGCGTATCGGCCTTGCTTTAGTAACGAGCGCGTCGCAGTACCGTGCAACAAATCACTCATTCGCCACCCGTCTCCCGTGAGCTTTCTTCTCAAAGCAAGCCTCAGTTTCAATTTTCAAGATTCCTTTTTTCCTTTTTAAATCTTCCGTATTTTATGTTATTTTTATACGATACCAATTTAGTATCAATTAACTTGTCGAAGCTGAGCTCTGGCATTTGAATTGTTGTAGACTGTAGTTGATGTAGACGTTGAATTTTGATTTTATGCTTCTCTATTTTTGGCCTCTAGCTCTAAAAGGGTTCGATAATGCTTTTTTTGCCCTTCTTTTTGGGTTTTAAGTGTAGTACTGTATTCCTTTCAAATTACGGTGATGAATTGATGATTGGAATTTTTTCTTTCAGATTAAGACGAAGACCGCAGACGTCTCTGTTGAACCGGGGATTGGCGTAGAGAATCCTGAGTCTGAGTTCATTCCAATTGTGCGCTCTGGAGCGTGGGCCGACGTTGGGTTTCGTTCAAACATGGAAGATGTATATGTTTGTGTTGACAACTTTACGAGGGATAATGGGCTTTGGAATCTCACTGATGTGCCCAGTGCCTTCTATGGGGTAATTCTCTTCTCTTTTTGTTGTTAAGGACTGATCAACGCTTACTGCATGCCATACTTGTGTGGCTGATATACTTTTCAATTTAACGTGTAGGGTCCTTCCGGGGTGATTGTTTTATGCCTTATTTCTAAAGTTTAGACAATCGAATTATCCATGAAAAAAAAAAAAAAAAAAAGTAATCGATTTATATTCTTATTTTTTATTTTGCTTTTGGATCATTTGTAGTGATGGAGGTATGTATATAAGTCAGTTTTCATGCACATGCCAATATTTGTAAAATCCATTTATTGAACTGGAAATGCTATTGCCAGTTTTTCTATCCATTTCAATTTATTTTGGTCTCCCATCTTTCAAGTTTTCCCTTCTCTCTGAGAACTTGTATTCTCCTCTACTTCAAATGGTGGGTCATGGAGAATAGGTGTGATTGATGTGATTGCACGGTGAACATTGTGGCACTGGTGATGGTTTGTGGCACTATTTGTATGAAAAACTAATTTATTGTTTTCTCTTCGCTCATGATAGCTGGGTAGATTTACTGGAGATGCTTGCATATTAGTTCTATTTACCTGTTAGGTTCTGTGGCATTCTTCTTACACAGCTTTCACAAAATTGTTTTAAGATCGGAACAGTCATCTGTCTGTCTTGATTTTGCTTTCTAATATAATATTGCTATTCAAATACAGTATATTATTTTCTGTTCAGGTGTTTGATGGGCATGGAGGAAAGCATGCTGCTGACTTTGTCTGCTATCATTTGCCAAAGTTCATTGTTGAGGATGAAAACTTTCCAAGGGATATTGAGAAGGTTGTTGTTTCAGCATTTTTGCAAACTGACACTGCCTTTGCAGATGCTTGCTCTTTGGATGCAACCCTTGCGTCTGGCACTACTGCTTTAACAGCTCTTGTGGTTGGAAGGTTAGGGGCTTTCTACCCACCAAATGTACATGCACATTTCGTCCATTGGATATATATATGTGCGTGTGTTTTGTTTTCTAATTTATTCTTTCAGGTGTTTCCCATTTTTTTATAAGTAATTACTCCCGAGATGTAAGTTACTCTTACATTGTAGCATAAATTTGATGGTAGTTTCTGTTGGCAGGTTGTTTTGCCATTTTGTTATGAATTGATGTTATTTATTCGTTCATTGGTTGTATAATACACTACATCTTGTACTCCCTGAACTCCACAGTTTGTTTTTGGAGTTATTCTGAGATATAAGTTACTCTTACATTGTAGCATAAATTTGATGGTAGTTTCTGATGGCAGGTTGTTGGTGGTGGCGAATGCTGGAGATTGTCGAGCTGTGCTCTGCCGCCGTGGCAAAGCGATTGAAATGTCAAGGGATCACAAACCAATCTGTAGCAAAGAGAGGAAGCGGATTGAGGCATCTGGAGGTTATGTTTATGATGGTTACCTTAACGGACAACTGAATGTTGCTCGTGCCCTGGGAGACTGGCATGTGGAAGGAATGAAAGGTCAGGATGGCGGTCCACTCAGTGCAGAGCCTGAGCTTATGTCTACAAAACTGACGAAGGAGGACGAATTCCTCATCATAGGCTGTGATGGGATATGGGAAGTATTTATGAGCCAAAATGCTGTTGATTTTGCTCGGCGCAGGCTTCAAGAGCACAATGACCCGGCCTTGTGTAGTAAGGATATGGTGGATGAGGCTTTGAAGAGGAATAGTGGGGATAATTTAGCCGTTGTAGTGGTCTGCTTTCAAAGCCATCCTCCCCCTAACTTGGTTGCCCCACGCCCCAGAGTGCACAGGAGCTTTTCTGCTGAAGGGTTGAGGGAGGTGCAAAGCTTCTTAGATAGCTTGGCAAATTAATGGTGACGAACGCCCTTTTCATTTGTTGTTTTTAAGTCTTTTCAATTTAAAAATTTTGTTTTAGTTTTAGATTGAGAGAGAATTTTGAGTTCAAACTGTAACATATGCGGCAACAAGTCAATTAACATGATTTGTTGTTTTCATTGAAGTTGATTTATCTTCCATGTTTTCTTGCCTCTCGCACTTTCTGCTGTTTGCGCTATAAAGCAAGAGACCAATCACATGTTCATGATGTTTTCGATCGACTTTCATAGCTTTCGCAGTTCAGCATGAGTGTCTACAACATGCTTATATCATAAAGAAACAACAGATGCAACATTGACGACAGTACTAGTCTAGGTCGTGTGGTTGCCATATACGAACGACACTGGATCAGTACTTGATCCATTCACAAATACGTTGCAGGCTCGGGCATGTCCTTTTCCTACCGCATACCATAAATATATTTTGTTTCATTATCATAAAATGGTATTTCATAAAGAACCACCCATATAGAAAGAATTTGGTGGCACCATATTCAAAACTATTATCAAGCATGAGTTCTATTCACTCCCATCAGAATTGTAGGAGAGAATTGCATAAGCAGTTCATCTTCACACAGTTTAATCACCTCATCCTCAGGAAGCGTAACCATAGCCACCCTGCCCAATGGACCCTCACCCGGCAGAGCCGGAAAAATCAAAACCTGCCCTATTCCAAACACTGGCTCAACATAATAAGAAACCTGAATTGGGCGGAGCTTTTCAATAAATTCGCTGGAATGTATGTCCACAACCTCCAAGTTAGAACAAATCAGATCACAGCTATTCATCAATGGAGGTGTTAGGCTTTCGTTTTGTTCAAGCCACTCGATTAAATCCATGATCCCCTCACTGTCCATTTTTGCCACCACTTCTCCTATAGCTCTAGCAGCTTGTGACAGCTTGTGTTCTTCCAAACCATCCAAATGGACCTTATTATAGATCATGCAATTCCCAAAAAAAGCTTTGTGTAAGCCCAGAACTTTCCTTGCATCCAAACAAATGGACATGTTTAGTAGCCCATTTCTCAAACTTTTCACCTTGCTGATACAGACCCAGAAAAGCCCAGCTAGGGCCTCAAAGGGGGATGGGCTGGGCTTGTTTGGTGTAGCAGAGGAGGATAGGGTCATGTCCATGCAGGCTTGGACCATATGGTCGGAAAATGCTAGGGTTATAGTTGTGTGTTTTGCATCTGTGGATGGATTGGAATTGTGGAGGGAGAAGTTGTAGTGATCAATTAAGGCAGTGTAAGGCTTGTGGTTGGGTATTCTGTTACCAGGTCTTCGGGGAGGCAGTGGGTCGAAGAAAGGAGGAGCAAGCATTTTTCGTGGCAAAGTTGTGTCAGCCCAAGCCTTGATGAACATGGTAGCACAGGTGGGATCCGCCAGGAGATGAATGCAGCTCAGGCCGATCGCTAGTCCACCTTCTTCAAATTCTGTAACCTGAAGTTGAAAAATGATATTTAATTATAAGATTACAATTATAAAAGAAAAATAAAAACACCAATATTATTCTTTATGTTAACTGATGTAGCAAGTTTTCATATTAGTGGTATGTTTGGCGTGCCAATAAATAAGTTTTAATGCAAATCTTGAAAATATATTGATCTTTTGACTTGTCTTTGAGCATGAGGGGTTTATTAACATGACGTGATTTGGCTTAAGAAGTATCCAACCTATGATGTCAAAGGATAAGAACATATAGGTAACTACCTGAACATAAAATGTAGACCAAAAGTATGGCTTGTAGTACATGTCTTCCCAATGCACAAGCATCATCTCCCTGCCCCTATCAACACTTCCAAGCCAATCCTCCACGTTCCCTTTGGCCCTTGCTTCCACCATCCTCACTCCGGCATCGTTACACTTGATCATCCAATGCCCTTTGTCATTTTGGATTAACCTTCCGGTCATGATTGGAAAATGCGTAAGCACTTCCGATAGGGACTCTCTGAGCCTTTTGGTTATCTCTCCGGCCTCTTCCTGACCCCTAGGCCCTTTGTAGTAGCACACTACTCTAAGGTGGTTTTTCTCCATATGGCGATCCAAGACTGATAAGGGATGGTGTTTTCCAGGTTGGACTGGTTTGGTGCTGACAACTGTTCGTTTGCAGACATACATGATCTCGTTCTCGGCCATTATTTTTAAGGATATTGGAGATAATTGAAAGTCTGACTGTGTTACGTTTTTGGTTTCTTTGCGAGTGAGTTTATATATACTAAGAGAAGTGAGGGTGAAGGGTCCATTTGCATGAGTGCCAGAAAAACAACCTTTTTGTTGCTTTTGAGGAAAGTGAGGCTGTCATGAACCCTGAAGCTGTTAGGTTTTTTCCGCTCACGTTTCCGAATCCTCAAGAGGGTTTCTGATTTAAGTAAAACACCTAACGAAAGACGCAATCCAAAGAGGCAAAGATGTACAATCAGGTAAATTAGTGTATCGTTGCTGCATTTTTTAGTCCACTAGCACAAAGACATACAATAATACAAGGTCGCACAAAATTCTGGCAATCTGTTTTCATGCCTATACAGATTGAAACCCTCTTCGCGAGAAATAAACAAGAAACAGCCATAGATAAGATTGCATTGCTTAACTGAGGTCATCATGTTCCGACGAGAACGGCATTTTACACTGTTTTTGCAGGCCATGATGCTTGAGCTGACATAATAATTCCCACAATCACCCCAAACAACCCAAGTGCACTACCAAAGATTTCAATCACAAGAATCTTCACAAAAAGAGAGGAGTTTTGAGCATCAGACAGTGCGCAACTGCTCCCAATGATTCCCACACAAACCCTGTTTACAAAGAAGAATCAGACTATAGTAATGGGGAAGGTGGTATATATGTTAATCATGGCAAATCCAATGGAAGATGCAATGGAAAAAGACATTAACCCGCAGACGAGGTTTGCAAAGCCCACAATAATCCCAGATGCGAAGATTGCATATCCTGCTCTAAGAGACTCGGGTGCATAAATCTGTGATGATGGAACGCTCTCTAATTTTGTTTGTAGAATAATTGCCACGATAACCCCATAAATAGCAACAGCTTCACAAAAGATAACACTGAAAAAAAAAAGAATTGTAGCCATCAATACATAAAAAGTAGCTGATCCATTGTTTTCCATCTTATATTGAGAGATTCTAGAAACCTCCTATAAGTTGAAAGAAAGGGTTGGAAATTTTTGTACTCCAGCTACTTTGTTGTAATTTCAGATTTGAAGTTGAACCAATGTTCTCTCTTTGCTTTTTTTTCTTATTTACAATGATTGCTACAAGGCTTTTACTAAAACTAGACACATAAATAAAGATCATCTTCAAGGATATGAGGCACTGTACCTCTTAGGCTTAAAGATTTATCATGCATACTAAACCCGAAGAAAAGAGTTAGAGCCACCCATGGATGAGAAAGCGATAGTATCGTTCTCATCATAATCTTTCCAAAATCCTCTTAATGTCTTCTATGTCATCATTGATCCCTCATCCTGTTTCCCATAGGTTTTCAATTTCTCAGTTAATTATATTATTAAGATGAGCAGATTGGGAAAGTGAACCAGACAAAAACACCTGTTTAAGGCAACAACACTGATGCCCTTGAGTTCAATAAAGGCGTCAATCGGACAAATGTGGTTTGGGATAATTTATTTGCTACAGCTCAGCTCTTAGCACTTAAGTGAAAGCCCAAAGAAATAGAGTCCTTAACATGTGAAAGGGTTGTGCAAAATAAAGAGGTGTTAAATCCATCATACGTGAGTAAACTGGAATTATCAGACAAAAACCATCCAACTTAATAACAAGCAAGTGTAAGTACTCTTACGAACTTTAGATCAAATTTCAGCAAAAACCAAAAGCTGAAACGAACATATAGTAGATACTTTTTTTTTATGAATATAGTAGATACCTAACACTTGGATGAGACCACTTTGTAAATAAACGTGAGCTTGAATTAACAAAACTATAAATGCCGAAATGTCTACTATAAGTATTTGGCATTCAGTTATAGGGGCATTCATCGGCATAATTCTAAATCAACCGCACTTATCAAAAAAAAAAAAAAATTCTAAATCAACCGCACATTCGCAAGGTAAATTCGGAAATTCAAAGAGAAACCTAATCATTCCCAAAAATTAAGGAGAACAAAATTAAACGAGAAATATATGCGGCCATTATACCTAATTAGATTCTTGGAAGTAATACGAGGAGCTTTGACTGCAGCACCGATCAAGCTGCTTCCGGTAATATAAATACCCCTGCAAAATCCACGTCTCCACAAATAGAGGATTTACAAATCAGAAAATTTTTTTAAAAAAAAAAAAGAAGGGAGAGAACTGAAAATCAAAGACTTCGGGAAGCTAGAAAGAGTAGGAGTACCAGGCGGCGCCCAGGACAGAGACGCCAATGGCGACGGCGATGCCGATAGCGGAGAAAGTGTAGGGAGAGATCTTAACCAGGGCGTGAGCCCAAGTGGACGCATCTCTCGTCATTGCTGCTGAGCCAGACATGGTTCTTCCTCTACTCGGTCTGATCTGATCTGGTGGAGGTTGAGTTTCGATTTCTTGGTTTTTTTCCTAATTACTCCGTCGCGCCTATAGAAAAAGAAGTTATGGCGGAAGACGAGCGTGGATGTCGCACGTACTTATGTTCTCGCACGCGCGAGATTTTTTTTCACGCCGTCGTCCTTCCGTTTCTTTTCAGCTGTGGTTTTCACGTGAGAAAATGATAAAGTTACAATTCTACAACTAATTTGTTACGTAGTTAAGTAAAATTAAAATAATCTTTTAATAAAGTATTATAATTATATTAGTTGATTTAAAATGAATTGTAAACTAATTGTAAAGTATTTACATGTGTATCATTATTCTTTTACGTGTGTTTACAAAAGAACAAAAAAAAAGAAAGAATAAACGTGAATTCTGTTAAGTACAAATTTTAAATAGATAAATAAGTTATTTATAAAAAGAATGGATCTCATAAATAAAGAATAGTTTTGTTTATACTTTTAAGATGGGATCCATATTTTTACAAGGACTTGCTTAGGATTTGTTTATTTGAAAAATTATCTCTTTTCTAATTAAATGTCAAGAAGTGCTATACACCATTTCATTAGAAAAAATAATAATACTAGATATAGTATTATGGTGGGCAAGTATGTGTATTTTTTTTTTTTTTTTTGTTGGAAAAAAGTAGAAAGAATAACACTTTTTTTTTTTTTTTACGTAAATAATCAGATTTACTTACTTTTATAAAAGGAAATATGCATGACTTCAACACTCTAAAATTGAAAATATTATTTCCGTTATCGATTTGGGTTTCAGTGATTTCTATAATTCTACTCTTTTTTTTTTTTTTTTTTTTTTTTTTTTTTAAAGAATCGAGATTTTATTGAAGAATCCAAAAGCTTAGCCCTAATGAATACAAGATAAACTCCGTTGTTTGATGGCATAATTCTTAACCTTCATTCTTTTAGGTGTGTTCAAGCCCTTATTTTTGGGCATTTGCTAAAAATATTCAGTACAAGTTTCTTGTAATGCTTCTGCATTCACAACTTCCAACGTCAAGTAATTCCTGAGACATGAAATGGTTGGTATTAGTGAATGAAGGTTGGTTCTTCTATATTTTGTCTTCCTTCGCTAGTCTATGGTTCCGCTTATGTCTTGAAGATGTGAAGGAAGAAGATGACTCAACTTGATTAAGCTTTAGCCCCCAACAACAGGATCCATGCACAAGGGAATACTACTATCATACTATGTAGATAAACGTCCATGGCATATGTAAAAAAACAACGTATGTGAAGCACATCACAAGAATACATACATACATACATACATACATATAGCTGTGTGTATGTCCACACCTTATGATTGTGGTAATTTTGTATATTCCAACATCTACTATGTAAATTGAAACTGTAGTTTTGTGGCTCCCATCGATATTTGGATTGGTCATCCCTAATGTTCACTCTTTTGTTCCTTTACTTGTCATAATATAGCGATATCTGTGTTGCATGCTGGCTTGAGAAGGTCTATCTGTCTTTGTTTATCTCATGACATTGGGTGCCTTAGCACCGTATTGAGGGTTAGGCATTGGTGAGCATGCAACCCAATCTTTCTTTGGTGAGCATGGGACACCAAAGAATTACTAAAGGCTAGCTCGTATGGGATATAAAAGTGTAATAAATGTGCCATCTTATTGTAAAATAAATGCCAAGAATGAGCAAACCGGAACCAGAACTATTGTAAAATAAAGCTGATTTGCTCCATGAGCAAACCACGGTTACAGTCTTCTAATTCAGCCAGAAAATTTCTAGCAATTATGGTTTACCAAAAGGCTAAATTACTTCTAAATCTGTATTTGTTTTATTGTAGCAAGGCAAAGCAAAAGAGTGACGATTGCATCAGGTCTCTAGTGCATCACCTTACCTGAAGAAGTCCTAATCAAAATACTCCCATCCCAGCAGTCGAAAACACAGTTTAGAGTATTGGTATTGACTTCATAAAAAACTTAGCCAAATGCAATCAAAACACAATTGCATTGGATTAGCTAAAAGGAAGAGTGGAAAGTTTTGAGCTACAGTAAATAGATGAGTTCTTTCAAATATGAAGGGTTACTATTCACCAAGCAAATGTATTTTTTATTCACGATTTAATCTCCAACATACTTTTTTTTCATTTCCCTCTCACTTTATTTCCTCCCCGTGTGTTTTCTCTCTCCCTTTCTCTCGCTTTTGCAGTACACCTTCTTCTTCACAGGTTCTTCTTCCTCAACAAGTTCGTCTCCTTTATTATTTTGATGAATCCAATGTGAAATATGGATAAGAAGGTTTTAGATTTATGAAAAACATGTACTTTTCATCATCCAATTTTGAAGATGACTTTGATGAAGCCAATGCAAATAGAATATTAGGGGAGAGAGAGAGAGAGAAGTTCAGACTTAAGACATACATTGGAACTAATAATTAATTACATACTTTTTATTTACAAAGATTAATGTTGAAGTGACATCGATTTACATTTTTCCATATGTACAGATTCTGAGGTTTAGTCGAACAATGTAATGTTTCAACAACAGGGCAGAAGTAATTAACTGAAGTCCCCCATGGCTGCATTCGATATTCAGTAAGCCAATCCACCTGTAAAAGCATCTCCATCGTGAAGTAGACTTTCCGTCAGCCAATAACCATCCCAAGAACCACCAACCCTCTGCCTCCATAGTTCGATAAATTACGAGGTAAGATTATTATGTCAACAAAAATTGATATTCCATAGCATATATTATTAAGTAAAAATATTTGATCAAACCTGTCATTATAATAATGCAAAACATCTATACAACCAATGGAATGCCTTTGATGGTTGTTATATTTTCAGATAAATGTATAGATAAGGTCACTGAGTACAATAGAACTCCTCCACATGCCCACATAAATTAGGAATATGATTATAACGTTCAACAAACACCCGCTGACCACCCCTAGATTCAATCATAACCATCTAAGTGGAAACAAACAATTTAATGATAGAAGTGCCAAGTTGAAACCATGTACCATGCCACAAAGAAACAGATGATTATCATAAACAAAAGGCGCCATGAACAAACCTGAACCATGGTAAACTGAAATATTTCTTCTTCCTCCGGGCGACTTCCTTGTATCCAAACTCTCTGCTTGAATCGGTTCTATTTTTCAGCTCATACACACATAGGAGCTGATTAGCAAAGTGAAAAACAATCGAGAACAGCATGAAGAATCAACAAATTTAGGTTTGGATGAAAGGTGCATGACTTACAACAGAAAGTGCTCAGCCTAATTTACAAATTACATGACAAGTAATTTATATACAACATGTTTTATTCCTTCACCACACGAAAGATGAGCCATTTATATTTTTCTCTTTACCATGCAAATGATAAGCCATTTATACCTCCTCCACAAACAAACTGCTAAGAATCTTTCGATCCTTATGACCAAGTAAAACGCGATAGGTTGAATGATGAAAAATCCGCCTAAACCGTTCAAACTGCACTAACAATGAAGCAGCAAACCAAGAAGAGATATCAACACATGTTAGCATTATTGGCAAGTTTCTCAAATTTTATAATCAATTACCTGTCCCAAATCGAAAAAGGGCCCAAAATAGGTGGACCTTTCAAAAGGATCGAATCCAGCAAACTGTCATGGAAAAACGATTATCACACGATTTCACCTAATCCACGTTGTTTACATTGCTAAACTGTTCCCAAGTGATGCTAACCAGCCAAAAGAACAAAGAGTGCCAGAATCAGTAACTTACCCTGTACATAACCTCGATGCCATAATCTTGACGGGGCTGGTCGTTGTATTTGAGTGCATCAAGCTGGTACTGGACAGCTTCTTCTGCACCAAACTATAGCAAGAGTTACCATAGATTGAAAAGCTTGAGAGAAACAACAGTAACATAGAAGAAGGAAACAGAAACAACAGGAGAATTACATTTAATCTTGGGCCAAAAGGTCTCTTCTTACGAGATTCAAGCCTGCAAAGCAAAAGACAACAATTACTTGCTACAAATGACATAGTCAACCAAAACAAGTTAATGGGATTGTAGAATTGTTGTGAATAAGACTACAGAGATAACCTAATCAGTCCAACTTGAGAAACAACTAAAAACCCAAAAATTCAACAAGCAACCATGTACGTATTTGTGCGGAAAGAATTGAACAATTAACAACATGCGTACCAATCGGCAGAGAGAAAATCGGGAACGTCGGCAGAAGCTCTGAAGCGAGAGGTTGCAAGGGGTTTGGGATCGTCTTTGAAGGGTCTGGTTTTGGAGAAGAAAGAGAGGGAACGGGGTGGAGACGAGAAAGATGAACAGAGCGACATCGTTTTGATTTCTCTGTATCTCTACACCCTCCCCGTGTGTAAAGTTGCGATGAATGGAGAATAGTAGCAAATGGAGATGATGATGGCGCTCGCTAGCTGTCTACGATGTTTAGATCTGGGCCGTTGCTATGTATCGAAGAGGACAATCCTAAGTTTAATTTTTGACGAACATATTTTATAAATACACGTGTCATAACCAGAAGGGACGTTTTCGTGAATGGAAAATGGCAAAACTCGAAACTTAAATATAAGTTGGAGACGAATTTCAGAGAATCACTCAAATTCCTTGTGTGCCAAGATCAGAGAGAAACTAGGAGTAACTGCACCAAGTTCACTTGAGACGAGTCACGGCGCATTTGTACAGTACAATCGGAGCATGCATAAATGCTGAAGCTCTCCGGCGTCTCCGCTCTGCACCTCGCTCTCTCTCTCTCTCTCTCTCTCTCTCTCTCTCTCTCTCTCTCTCTCTATGCAATTGACTTCTCCGGCACGAACAGGAAGAACTCTGATCAGATACTACATCTAAGCCTTTTAAGGTAAGGTCTATTCATCTGGGTCTCAGCCCATTCTCCAGTGTGTCTCTTCTTGCATTGCAATTGCACGAAGAATCTCTCCTGCATTGGTTTAATTTTATTTTTCTTTCTTTTTCTTGCACTTCACAGAAAAGAAACATTTATAGATCGCATCTAGAAAATGTGAGGTGCGGAGTTTTGTAAGAATATTCAAAACTTTTTTCTTTTTGATGATTGTTTTTTATTTTTGTTTTTTGTTTTGTTTTTTGGGCAGGGATGTTAGGTTCTTTTGTGCAGCATCATGCTTCTCTCATTGCGATTCATCAATGCCTTACCGAGATACCCTCTTATTCTGAAAAAATCCATTTCCAAATACATATAATTTTTTTACCCGAATTGTGAGTAAATTTAATCCAACCCACGAACCTAAAAGTTATTTTACTAATTACCGGGGTCATGCATTCTGATTTCCTGTGCAATGCGCTTTCTATGAGCTCAAATTCATAGTCTTTTTGCTCCAAAGGAAGAGGGGTTCATGCTCTTTTCATCCATTATTCTATTTGGATCTCCGGAAAAGTCCTTGGTTTTGTCAGACTCTGACCTATTCCTTTTCCATTAAGTCTATATTCAAAAATTTCTACCGAAAATGTCAGAATTCAATCCAAATGCAAACGAGCCATTGATTCGACCGTCCACATATTCGCGAAAGCTTCCAGATTTCAAACAATCCGTGAAGCTGAAATATGTGAAACTTGGCTACCACTACCTCATAACCCATGGAATGTACCTTTTTCTATCGCCTCTCCTCATTGTAGTCGCAGCACAGCTCTCTACTTGTTCACTCGAAAGTCTCTATGAGCTTTGGGACCATCTCCAATACAATCTCATATCCGTGATTCTATGCTCAACACTCCTGGTCTTCTTACTGACCCTTTATTTCCTTACTCGTCCCCGCCCTGTTTACCTCGTTGACTTCTCATGCTATAAGCCTGAGGATGCTCGGAAATGCACGAGGCAGATATTTATGGATCGGTCCTGTTCGACGGGGACGTTCACCAAGGAAAACCTGGAGTTCCAAAGGAAAATTCTGGAAAGGTCGGGTCTTGGGGAGTCAACATATCTTCCTGAATCAGTTCTGAGGGTTCCTCCAAATCTGTCAATGGCAGAAGCGAGGAAAGAAGCTGAGGCAGTGATGTTTGGTGCTCTTGATCAGCTTTTTGACAAGACATGTTTGAAACCAAAAGATGTTGGGATTTTAATTGTGAATTGTAGCTTGTTTAACCCAACACCATCACTATCTGCAATGGTTATTAACCATTACAAACTTCGAGGGAATATTGTTAGTTATAATCTGGGCGGGATGGGTTGCAGTGCTGGTTTGATATCCATTGATCTTGCTAAAGATCTTCTTCAAGTTCATCCCAATTCACTTGCCTTGGTGATTAGCATGGAGAACATCACTTTGAATTGGTATTTTGGGAATGATAGATCGATGCTTGTTTCAAATTGTTTGTTTAGAATGGGAGGAGCCGCAATTTTGCTTTCGAACAAGAGGTCTGACTGGCGCGGATCCAAGTATCAATTGGTTCATACCGTTCGAACCCACAAAGGTGCCAACGATAAGTGCTTCTCTTGTGTTACTCAACAAGAGGATTCCATTGGAAAGATTGGAGTTTCTTTGTCTAAGGATCTAATGGCAGTTGCTGGGGAAGCTTTGAAGACTAACATAACTACCTTGGGTCCTCTTGTGTTGCCAATGTCTGAACAAATGCTCTTCTTTGCCACATTGTTTGGGAGAAAACTTTTCAAGATGAAGTTGAAGCCTTATATTCCAGACTTTAAACTGGCTTTTGAGCATTTCTGCATTCACGCTGGAGGAAGAGCTGTGCTGGATGAATTGGAGAAGAATTTGCAGCTTTCAGATTGGCATATGGAACCTTCAAGAATGACACTCCACCGTTTTGGCAACACCTCCAGCAGCTCTTTGTGGTATGAATTGGCTTATACAGAAGCCAAGGGGAGGGTGAAGAAGGGAGACAGAATATGGCAGATCGCATTTGGGTCTGGGTTCAAATGTAACAGTGCAGTTTGGAATGCTCTACGCACTGTAAATCCAGGAAAGGGGGAGAACCCATGGATAGACGAGATCCACCAGTTTCCAGTGAATGTTCCTAGGGTCTCAGCCATTTGACATGGAGTGGTTGTTAGCCTTTGTGGCAGCATCTCGACGATAGCCTCTTTGCTAATAGAGTGCTAAAACCTCTCTCTCTCTCTCTCTCTCTCTCTCTCTGGGTGAAAAGGTGGCAAGGAATGGTGTAGTTTCCTTTCTAAAGCTCTATAGGGTGGCAACTGTTACTGTTTGGTAGGAAATGGAGAATGCTAGTGTCTGATTTGCTGTGATTCAAGATCGAGGTCCATTTAGTTCAAGTCAGAAATTGGAGTTCTGATTTCTGACTCTACTTATCAGGTGTTTGTTTTGAGATAGGACCAGGCTAGGAGTAAGATTGTTTCACGTTAAGGTCTCGTTTGTTTTCACAATTCTTCTCAATTAATTTCATTTTATCTAATCATTATAATTTTTTCGAATTCTCAAAACAAAAAAATAAAATAAAAGAAATAATTGAATTTTTTTAAATCTAAAAATAAAAATAATGTCAAAAAAATATTTTTTTAATAATATTTTATTTAATTTTTAATTTTAATTTTAATTCGCATTAGGATCTTGAACAGAATGTAGCTCTAATTGTTCTTCTTTAGGCTTTGTTTGGATCTCAATTTATCATTATAATTTTTTCAAATTTTAATATAAAATATAATAAATAATTCAATTTTTTTAAATCTTAAAATAATAATAATATTAAAAAATAATATTTTAATAATATTTTATCATTTCAACTTAACTTATACAACCTTAATATGTCTAGATATCATTTTTTGCCAGTGATAGTGACCATGACTACTGGCAACCGAGAAATCATTCTTATTATCCTCACTTGTCCGTACATGAAGAAATTTCTCAAATATGAGACATTGACTTTTAGCCCGTTCTTGCCATGATAGAATGTACATTATTTAGGTTTTGGACTCCAATTTTTCAAGGAACTGAAGATACTGCCGAGACAAGACGTGTAGGAGCAAAGAACTGCAAACAAGGATGCATTTCCTTCACGTATTCTTCTAAAAAGTTCTCAGCGCTACCCACGATTGAAAGCCACAAGGGTTTTACCGTTTCGCATTAATATTAGTCTATACATATGTATATATAAAATCACTTTTTTTACATAATTATTTTGTCATTTAAGTAAAATTTTCATATTAGCTTATGCATATTTGAGACAAAATAATAATAAAATATTTTATTATTATTAATTTTTTGCTAAAATCAATTTTTTTTATATGTATATTTTACAATTAGCATCTACTACATACATTTGACATTAATAATACAAATGTAATAATAAAAAATATAATTTTTTAATATTATATTAAAAATATAATAAAATGAAAAAATATATACAATATATTATAATAATAAAATGAATGTGCAGATGAAAGTTTGTTGTGTTGTTGAAGGAGTGAGAAAATGAAAACATTGTGAGAGAGTAGAATGAGAGAGAAATAATGATTAAAATATATTTTGTGGAGTGAATAGTAATTATCCAAATTTATATAAGTACTGTTCATAACTAGCTAAATATTTGGATATGCATAAACTAATGTAAAGGATTTTAGGGTTATATTATGCAAATATTATTTTGCATATGCATAGACCAATGTAGATGCTCCGCGATCTGGAAGAGAATTCCTCGAACAAAATAAGCTTTGCACATATGCTCACCAATTCCACCGCTGCTTAAGCAAAGAGAGGAAAATTAAAGAAAATCTTTACAAGTTCGTAGGGGAATAGTTTCCGATCATTGAATAGTGACTAATTCCAGTCTCCGCTTTAAGAAAAAACTGTCCACAATCTTGACAACTGATTAGAATTTAGATCCAATTAACAGTGAATACCTTTTCGTAGCGTTAGGAGAACTATGAAAAATAAATAAATAAAAATCTCTGTTATATACACCTACACATGGAAATGGAGGAATCGATGTTAGATATATATATATATATATTAATTCATACTGCAGTACCAAAACGGAACCATGAAAGATGTCCTTTGATCACCTGCAGAAGTGGCTGCAAACCCTACAAAAGGACCGATATCCACTGACAAGATGTCACAAAATGTACACACTACTCTCATTCTAAGTAAGTTAGTTGACGATATATGACCACGCTATGCTTTCAATCCTTCGAGGATTTGTTGATGTGCGATTTGTGAATGTGAGGAATAACACCACCACCGGTTATTGTTCCTTTTATAAGAGTATCAAGTTCTTCATCCCCACGAATTGCAAGCTGTAGATGCCTCGATGTTATGCGCTTAACCTTCAGATCTTCGCTTGCATTACCTGCCAGCTCCAAAACTTTTGCAGTCAGGTATTCCAAGATTGCAGCAGAGTATACGGCAACTATTGCACCAATCCTTCCATGAGCTGTGACCCTTGACTTGAGGAGGGAACTGCAAGTTCAGATGTACAAGGTTAAGCCTATACTGAACTACAAGCACATTTTTCTTTTCGGTGACTACAAAGGATGGAGGTGGATAGATAATCGTTCACTAACCAATGGAAAAAGGTTTTTGAGCATTCTACCATATGCTCCCTATCCTTAAGAAGTTCCTTCCATTCCTTCCCTCCATATACACAACACTAGACAAATAGGGACAATCTTTCACAATGCTGCAGTTCCTTAAGATTGTGCTTTTGAAGAACCCCATTTACCTACTCCTAATCTAGCCATAATCCCCTGCTACCTCCAAATTCTTGTAATGTTTATATGCTAACATCTAAATTCACTGCTAATTAGAAGGAATGATGTTTCGAGTTGAAGATGGAGATTGGATAACTAGGAAGGTTCACGATTCAGTAGAATCATTTTGATGCGGACAATTATGAAAGATCAAGCTCATATTCACTAACCATATGAGCAACTATGAACTTAAAAAATCATGAACACCTCGACGGCCAAATGAATATTATTATGAGGGGAGAAATCCCCAGTGGCCAGGCCCAGAATGGGGCTCGGGCCCGCGTACATGATCTGAGGTGGGCCGGGTCGGCCCAAAATGAAGGACACAAGACAGAGTGTCCTGACAAGAGGATGACCTTGACACAGCAGGGTCACCTAACACCATAACTGGCCAACCGTCAGAGACATCTCCATCCCTGACATAGCTATCCGGACAATGCTGGAGGACGAACGAGCTTGTCCAAGACCACGTTGCATTTAATGGAACAGGAGTGGACACGCCATGCCAAGTGCCACAGCCACGCTGCATTCAATGCATCCCAGGGGTTGGCATGTTATGGCATGCCCCCTTAAGTGTTAGCGATAACCCTGGTCTGACCTGGCCAGGTATGCAGGGAAGCAAGGACACCCAAATCCCGTATAGAGCCACACACCGGTCACCATCGCCTCAGAGCTCACTCTGACCAAGCATAGATACCCTCCCTCTGAAGGGGTTACTTACTTACACTCTTAAATACTTCTCTACTCATTCTCTCTATCTCTCACTTTCTCTCTTCATCTCTTACCTTGGACTAACTTGAGCGTCGGAGTTACTATAATCCTGAACTCCCCCATTCTTCATCTTTATAGGAAAGAGACCGAGCCCCTATAGCGTGGAGTTGTCGACATCAACAATTATTTTAAAATTATCTTCCAAAACATGAAGATAAATTTGACCTAGAAACTGATAGCCAGATTAAAACCCAGTAAATAACAATAATAATAGAAAATAATAATAGAAAATGAACTGCAAGACAATTCATATGTATAGAGCATGAATATTAAGGTTAAAAAAAATCCAATCTTAGGAACAGAAACATAACCATGAGAGTGAAAACGTAGTAACCCAAAACCAACTAGAAACAAGTACTGAACACAATGATTAGAGAGACGGAGATAGGGAGAAAGAGTTGGGACCTAAAGACCAGCTCGGGAGGAGCGAGTGGTGGGCTTCTTCTTATCCTTATTTAGGGCAGGGGTTTTGCCCATTATTAATCCATTCGCTCCTTTTCCTGACATTTTGTCCGCTCTCAATTCAAAGACTAGTTCACCAACACGGAGAGAGAGAGAGAGAGAGAGAGAGAGATTTCGCCGAGGGTGGATGAGAACGTTCGGAAGTATTTATAGAAAAATCTTGGATGATGATAGCGTCAAGAGAGAATGGCAAAAAATTAAAATACAAGAATGGTAAAGAGTCAGGACTCGGGACAACCGATATTTTAACTGAGCACAATTACATTTTTTTATTTTTTATTTTTGGTTAACAATTGTTTTCACTGTAGTGTATTTAAATGAAGAATTTTATTATAGGAAAATATTTATGTAATATAATTTGATTTAGAAAATAAATTTTAAAATTTGAATCTTATCAATTAAATCATGTGAATTGTATGCTTTACGCACCATTTTAAGTATAGAATAAACCTATTTAAATTAAAAAAATTTTTATTAATTTAATTATGTCCAAACTGACTCCCATAAAATTATAATTAGGAAATGTTGTTCCTATATTTGAAAAGTTATTGGATTGTGTAAAAATTAAGTATTTTAATTGATTATATAAATTAATTTTTGTTAGGTTAGTAATATGATTAAAGACTTATAAATAGAATAATTATTTATTATATTTATTTATATGATATATTTTAAGTAAGTTTATTTATTTATTAATTAAAATGTAAAGTGCGATGATAATAACAAATTTTGGTTTGGTCCATTTATTGTTGGGGTTTGGGCTTGGTAGTTGTTCCGAGTTAAGCCTACTGATCAAGATTAAAATTCTTTCCAATGTCTCAATCAATATCTGGAGAATAAGAAAGCAGGCCCGAAGTTTAAATTGGTCTGAGCTTTAAACACTTACCTTTTCCCAGCCCATAACAAATGTAGGCCCAACAACTTTGGAAAGGTCGACTCTTGCCCAATAAAATCTATTTTTTTTTCCTTTTAAATGATATATTCAGTCTTATATAAGTTTTGCATATTTCTTTTAAAAAAATGATTAAATCTATAATCCACGTAAAAGAAATTTAATAGTCTTAGAAAGTTTGCACATCCTAATCTTATATCTAGTATTACTCTTTCTTTTTAGATGAATAATCATTGATAAAAAAAAAGTACATTTAGGCTTCGTTTGGAATCACAACTCACTTCAATTCATCTCAACTCATCATTACAACTTTTTCAAATCTCAATACAAAATATAATAAACAATTCAACTTTTTCAAATTTTATAATAATAATAATATTAAAAATTAATATTCTAACAATATTTTATCATCTCAACTCAACTCAATTAAACATCCAAACGCAACCTTATGGTTAGCTCCATCAATTTTATTGTTATGGTCTCGCATTGGTTAAGAGTCAAAATAGTATGTGTGCATATAAACTTGAGAGTATCTCCACCTAATAAGCTGGTTTTCACTTTGGGCTATATATGAACATATAACAAATGGTATCAGAACCGATTGTGAGCTCCTATGTTGCCTCGCCTAACGGGCTGAGCTTGCACCACGTTGCCCCATCCTGGTGAAAGCCCCTCCCATAGTGCTCGACCAACGTGGGAGTCAGCGTTGGTCTTGAGGGGTGGGGGTATGTTATGGTCTCGTGCACATTGGTTATGAGTCAAATAGTAGATGTGCATATAATAAGTTTAGGGCACCTCCGCCTAACAAACCGGTTTTCTAGAATGTGAACCATGGGACCATATATGGACATATAACATTTGTAACATATTGTTAGGTCATGCATCAGCCAACCTATTCATCAACTTTCTTCTAACAAAACAACCGCGCAACGACTATTAGAGCAGTTTTGACTTCAAACAAATCAAAATTTATTTTTATTTGAATATATAATCAGATTGGTACCACGTACGATTCGACCGTTAAAAGATCTTTGGACCTAAGATTTTTGTGAGAGTTTTTCAAAAGTTTTGATAGGACTTTTACGGCCAGAACCTTTCGAGAATTTTGATTGGAATTTTTAAAGACGAATTTTATGAGATAGTTGTGTTTTATTTTAAGAATATGTTTGGATTGAAACAAATTTTTAGAAATTCTTATTTATTTAGTGAGGTTTGAAGAAGTGATGGAGTGGAGTCCATTGAGAATATATATATTCGAGAATAAAGCGCCTGATATTTTTTTTAATTTTATGAAAGTTGTTCTATATATTTTGTTACGAAAACATCTTTTTATGATTGAGACTATAATTTTGATGAAAGGATGTTTAGGTTAAGATCAGTGAGAAAATTATAAAACTCATTATCTCGAAAATTTACGCATTGGCATGGTTTAATATAATGTATTAAATTTTAAAATATTTTTTAAAGTATAAACTGATCTTTTGATTATAAAATATATCTGATGTATTATGTGAAGGCATGTCTCGTTATACAGATGAGATGAAATTATATAAAAATCTGTGAATAGTAGTAAAATAATTTGAGTTAATATGTTTTATGAAATTTTGAGAAATGAGAGAGAAAATTGAATAAATATATTATAAAGTTAAAATATTATTATAATATTGTAATGATTAGATAATAATTAGATAAAAAAATTAAAAATTAAAAAATATTTATATTTGAACAATCATCTTTAAAATGCAATTACACGTAAAAGGGAGAGAAATATCTTATTCTTGCTCACTATTATTATTATTATTATTATTATTTTGTTTTCTTGAAATTATTCGAGATTCTGTGGTGGATTAAAAAAACTCTTTATTTGTTCATTAGATATAATTTGATTAAAAAATACTTTCAACTCATCTCATTTTATTATTATAAAATTTTTAAATTTTCATATAAAAAATAAAAAATAATTTAATTTTTTTTAAATCTTAAAATAATAATATTTTATTTAACTTATTTAAAATTATCTCACCTCATTTTATTGTCTAACCAAAGATTTAGTCAGACAAATAGATAGGAAAATGACAAAAATATTCAAGTAAATGGATTACACATCGTGATAAGATGCCGATCGAAGATCATGGATATCAATTCGCGCACAAACAAACAAAGAAGCTAGCTAGCTAGGAAAGTTGCATCGAGTCCCACCAACACAAAATTCCATGCACAACTAATTATGCAAGAATACTTTTTCAACAAAAAAATTTCAACCATGCATCTCAAGGTGCGCAACTAATTATGCCGAGATTGTGTCGTCCATTCATTCACGTTAAGATCAAACAAAGCTTTATTAGAATTTTAAAATTTAAAACATGTGATCGAGAAATTCTTTTAGAAATTCTGATCATCAGAGAGATCAAATGCATCCATAAATTAACTGCTTGAATTTGCAGGACATATATACATATATGCAGAATACTTTTCTAGAAGCCGGCCGCCGCCGGCCTGAAGGAAGAAAAGTCTAGGGCTAATAAACCAAACATTGACTTCCAGTACTCAAATTAATTCTAGATTTTTTTTTCTAATCCATTGGCTTCATATATATATATATTAAATAATAACTTATAACAAGATAGAAGAGCCCAAAAGGGTGTTATGAGAGACTCTAACATGAATCATCTCTAAATTAATTAATACAACACGAGAAAAAAAAAAAGAAATAAAGCGGGATATGAAACCAGTCACTTACGGATCTTTTTTATTTTATTTTTTTGCAGTGACTGCAAAACTATATATCTCAGGATCACAGTCAGGTTCTGCAGTAATTTGATGAATCAATTCATGGAGTATCATGTCCCCGGCCCTTCAAACCCTGCATATGCAAAGAAATTAGTCTTTAATTCAGGCGTTTATTATACCAATTAGAAGCTGAAAAATCAAATTTAAAAGCTACCCCCGGCCACTTTCTTCATTGGAAGTTACAAATTAAGTATCCGATCGATCATTACACGTTTGTCATGACATGATTTTAGCATAAGAAGATCATTACGTACAGCAGTACTTTGCATGTGTGCTGTTGAGTTATTAATTCTACTTGCAGACATGAAAAAGATGATCATCAATATCACTCACTGTTGGAATTCGATGTTAATGGAGGCAACCGAAAGGTTGGCGATTGTACGAAATGCAGAGGTGGAAAGAACCATGGTAACGGCATCCCTTGATGGCCTAGAAACCGAAGTGAGCGCACGATCCACAATCCTTATCTGAATGGTCTCGTCTGGAACGCAGGTTCTTGGAACAGCCGCGCTAATGCACCGCACCAGATATTGTCTCCCGCAAGCAGCGCCATTATCCCATATCCCCTCGCCGGCTGACGCGAACAAGTTGGTCGACGGGAACTGTCCCTCGTCGTTTCCAAAACAAGCTGTGGCTGTGTACGTGCGTGAGAATATCATAACTGTATTAGTTTTTTAAAAACAGTAACTATCATGTATGGATCGATTTATAAGTTATGTTGGGATCAGGGACATGCATGCATGCATGCTTTAATTCGTTGTGTTTTTCCAAACCACCGTGCTGATCTAACTTACGTGTGTATGGAGGCCGGTAGCGGGCAGCTGTGCCAACATCAGCTTGGAAGACGGGAAAGAGCTGTAGTAGGAGCAGTAGAAAAAGGCACCCCGAGAAGATTAGGTAATGAGGCGGAGACATGATCCTGCAAATTAACAAGGTACGTACTGATCAAGGTAAGACAGGAATTCAAGTAAAATTGTATTCTCAAGACCGTGGTGTGATGACCAATATCATCCGCATCAGGATGCTTGCGTAACATGAGGTCATTTCCTAAAATTTATTAAAAAAATTTAAACTTTTTAACAGAAATTCCTCAACGTCCGGCTACTTATTTTAGGAAAAGATTTTGGGATTTGAACGATGGCTCCTTAAATATGGAGAGTTATTGCTTATTTTAGAAAAAAAGTTTTAGAATTTGAACAGTGACTCTAAATATGGGGAGTTTATATATAGTACTGTTCTTTCTTAAATTATATTTTACAAATATTTTATTCTAACTAATAAAATAAATTCTTCTTCCAACCATTTACACGTTCTCTCATGCTCATATTTGTTACAGTTGAAATCTTATGATCAATTTTTTTTTTTTAAATATTATTGTCACGAAAGTACTAGTTTTAAAAATATTATCATTTAGAGAGATAAATAGTTAAAAAAACACTCGTTACAGATGAAAAATAAAAAATATAGGTACAATAAATATTTAAATAATTACTAATATGTGAAAAAAAAAATTTTAAACTTTTTTTTCTACTCTTTCCCCGAAAGACAAAAACGTTTCCAATACCAACACGAGCAGCTCCTGCTAAAGCAGCATTAGTTGTAGCAGCTCCGATACAAACTAGTCATACCGATTTATGAATTTATTTTTCATATAGAAATTTTTTTTGTGTTTGTCTTACTTCTTTTATGTCATTATCATATGAAAACAAAATTAGGGCTACGAGACGATTCAGTAAATAAGTGGTTTAGTTGGATAGTAGGTAGAAGGGCATGTCATAGAACTGCTAATTGACCAATAAACTTTTTTATATAATTTTGTTTTCATATAATAATAATATAAAAAAGAGTGAGTGAGATGATTTTACAACAGTCTTTTACTTACTAACAATATAATAAGGACTGTTCTACAGGGACCGAGACACCAATCAAAGAACTCGACTGATAAGTTTAAATGTATTCTTTTCTTTTTTTTTTTCTTTTTTAATAATGTTTTTATACATCTTTAACCATTTTTTAAAAATAAAAAAATAAAAATTCATTAATATTCAATTCCTTAAGTGAAAAAAAAAATTCAACCAGTCACTATTCAACTAATATTTTTCATATAATAATATATTTTAAAACACTTATATTATGTAGAAATCTCTTTAATAAAGGGCCAAAGTATGGTCGGCCCAAGAAGTGGGAAAGCTGGGCCATTAATTTGTCGGTTCAGTAGGTACAAAAAAGCATATGTATTACGTATTAGAGTATAGACATTTGAAATAGAAAAGAATAATTAGGGAACAAAAAAAAAAGAATTTGTTTTCAGATCCTTTTACTTTACTTTTTACTAGTTTTTAGCCCAATATTATTGTCGGAAAGCGAGTTGGCAGCCGAATACCCCGCGCTTCCGTTGTCCTAGCTCGCCGGCAACACAAACGACATATATTGTTTCAAAAAATTTATGAGTCATTTATATATATATATTTTATATATTTCACTAATATAATTGATTGCGTCATTTTTTTAATATAAAATAATAAATTTGACTAATTACATAAATAAAATATGCAAAGAATATGTATGTAAAAATGACTGTATGTGACAATTTATTAAATATATACATGTGTGTATATATATATATATATAATTCTCATTTTTCTGCTACTGGGAAAAGTAAAATAAAAAATTCATTGGCTTAAATTGTTATTTTCTGCCGTCTACGTTCTGATCCCCGGCTGCTTTCTCCGTTGATACAGATTAAAGTCTGTGAACTCGTAACATATAGAAAAGAAGTGCATGATGCATATATATAATAATAATTAAGATAAATCCGATTAAGAAAAAGAAATTAATAGATATAAGATACATTAAATTACAAGATTTCAAGTCATGATCATCTACTTGAAAAGAGTTCGTATTTTGCATAATATAAATTAATCAGCAATATTCCGATTCCACTTGATTAGGCATCATCTTATCATATAAATTATAAAGAGTTTCACCACATGACAAATACATACCTGACACACAGCTGGGAGGGAGGCCTGCCAAATGCCAAAATAGAGTAATAATCTTTAGATGGAAAGTGATCATCATGAACAACATTATATATATGTATATATGCATGTATGACATGCATGGATGATAAGTAACATCTTATATGCATGCGTAGACACTTAGGTAATGTAATACGTACACCCCAATACATATTAATTGTGCGTAGAAGAAAGTGGGTCGCTGAGTGCTATGTATACGAGTTTTGTTACTCATCATTTTTATATATCATATATATACCACATTTTTTTTATTATTTTTAAAATTTTTTTTATTCTTCTTAAACTAATTGAATTATTCTATTCATTATCTATTTATCACATATTTGATAAGAGAAAAAAATAAAAAAAAAGTATGATGTGTGAAGATGATGAATATAATTTATCTATATACATACATAGAATCAAGTCATACATACTTTCCTTCAAAGGAAAAGTTACTAAAAAATCAATGAAGAACGAGAAGGTTCGATTATGTTGTTGCTTAAAAGGCAATTAGGGTGGATCATGCATTGTCAGTTTCTCAGTTTATGCTTCCTTACAAGAAAGATATTGCTTGAATGCTCAGAGTCAGAGAGATCATCCTGAAATATGGTTGCTGCTTGCTGCTTGGAATTATAATCCTTAGTAATTAAGGATCAGATTAATAAAGTTCAGATAAGAAGCTTTGAAGCAAGATTCCTCAGGCCCAGCCCATAAATAATTTGCCTAGTTTACTTTATTTTGGGCCTGGCACAAAAAAGGGCTATTATTTGCAACGTAGTAGGCCTATCAAAAGCCCAATGTGTAAATGTTACTGCTTCTAAACTACATGCTAGTTTTTGTATCAGTTGAAAAATCTAAAAAAAAAATATTAAGAAAAAAAATTCAATGCACCAGTTATTATTTATTATTTTATATTTTTAAAAAATATTCTTATAACTTATGAAAAATATTTTATATTTTATGAAAAAAAAAAATTATAATCGTGGAGTGTGAAAATTGAATAGTAGCTTACGCATGTAATTCCTCTCGGAATGATACCCTCTTCACTCTTCAGTCTGCAAGGCTTATGCTTTATTTGTCTCCTCTGTAACTCCTCGCTTAAATTCTCTTGCAAATTGCAGTACCTTTTATTGTTTGCCGTTTTCGTTAAAAAACATACGTCGTGGCCCTTCCTGTGTCTCATCTAGTCATCTTCCCAGTTTTTCGAATTGACACTCGTCTTCATTTGGCTTATCCATCTTTTTATATCATTTTCTTTTTAGTTCCGTGTCTGCAAGTGAAGTCTCAAGTTGTGTTTTTTTCTTGAAATTGATCGTTTTTAGAGGGCTGGATCTCTGTTTTTCTAGATGGGTACTGCTTCTGCTGGGTACCCATTTGGAGTTACTATCCATTCCAATGGAAAAATCGGTGCTTTTCCTCACAGAATGGATTGCTCAAGCTCTAGTTTCCCTCTCAATGTGGAGGTTTCAAGAATTAAGTTGTACCCTAGTTCCGATTATGCCATTAATTTCAAGGTATGCTGAAAATCCCTCCCAGTTTTCATATTCATGTGCTCTACTCCCCTGTTTCATATTCAAATTCGTGTATTGTGTTAAATGTCGTGTGACTGGTTTTATGGTGGTGGTAACTGTTGCGTGTAGTTCTTCGTTTTGGTACGTTAAAATTATATTGTTATATGGATGCATCATATGTCTTTACATTGCTCGAGTTTATAACAAGTTTATAACTTTATCTGTGAGTGCAAACTAAAGGCAACCCTTTGAAAATTCAGTAATCCCACAAATCCCAACTTATAACAAGTTGAACCTAAGACCTCATCTTAGAAGGGGGGATACCGCATGACTTCAAAGGCCCATGTTGGCATACTCTAATAATTTGATCGGCAAGGCAATCTCATTAATCATGCAAAGAGACGCAACCTGTATACACATGAAGTATACAAGAGAAGGCACTCTACAAAGTAGAAGAGCAAAAAAAGTTAGTAAATTCTAGAAAACTAACAAATTGAGAGGTGCTGCAGGCAGCCAACCGATTATGAATAGATTCAAGCATATGACTAACTCTAATACCGTCCAGCGTAGTCTAATATTAGGCGATGTCGTTAGTGCTTTTGCATAACATTTTGAAATTGCGTTCTTGTTATTCAAATTTATGCTCATAGGCTTGGAGAAAAATGAGATTTCTAGGTAAAATATCGAAACAAATTTATTTTGGGATTTTATTTGATCCCACTTTGCTCGTCGGTCATCCCCTCTTTATAGTTTTGAAACCAATGGAGCTTCCTTGTAAACCTGTGACATCTGATTTTTCTTGATGCAGGGACTTGTTAGTCATTCTTTACCTGATACTGATGGTTTCTTCTGGGAGAAAGTCCCAACACCTCTACTTGATGTAATTGAAAGCCCAATCCACTTGAAAAATTTGTCACCGAAGGTAGTTTAAAAGCGTTGGAACTTTTTGTTTTTTATGTAGCATGCGTGTAATTTCATAATATGCTCACTGAAGAGTGGTATTTGCAGGAACTGAAAGAATTAGCGGATGAAATTCGTTTCGAGTTGTCTTCTGTGATGTCAAAGACACATAAATCCTTTAAATCCAGTTTGTCAGTGGTAGAGCTGACAATTGCAATACACCACGTTTTCCATGCTCCAGTCGATAAGATATTGTGGGATGAGGGGGATCAGGTAAGATCAGGAAGGCTCATATTGCATCTCGTAGATTAAGTTCTTCTAAATTTCTTACAATAATCTCCCGAGCGGATTTCTGTCTCATGGGGTTATTGTTTTATAGGAAAATGTGGAGAGGAAAACAAGGAAAGCAATAGATCTTGAGGGTTCACACCTTCTCGTTTATATATGAAAACCTGTTCTATAATTATACCATTTAATGCTTTTTTTGGTTGGCAGACATACGTGCATAAAGTTCTAACAGGAAGGCGGACCCTCATGCATACAGTGCGAGAAAAGAATGGCCTTTCTGGTTTTACATCTCGGTTTGAGAGTGATTATGATCCTTTTGGTGCAGGTCATGGTTGCAACAGCATTTCTGCTGGGCTTGGTAGTATTCATTCTCCATATAGCCATATAGTTTAATTACCCACTTTGAATCTTTCTTTCTTTCTTTCTTTCTTTCTTTTTCCAGCTTTCACTTGCCTTCATACAGTTACTTATCTGCATCTAGTAATCAGATGCGTTTTTGAATGTGGATTAATATGTATGCTCGGTGGTTAGTTCATTAATGCAACCTTTTAAAGCTTTCTTTGCTATACATATACATGCACACACGGTGTGTGTATAGCTTGATTAGCTCCACTTTAATTTAGAAACTTCTAATTTGAATCCTATTGTCTTCATTTCAAGGTATGGCGATTGCAAGGGATATTAAAGGAAAGCGGGAGCGTATAGTTGCTGTCATTAGCAATGGGACAACTATGGCAGGTCAGATCTATGAGGCAATGAGTAATGTGGGCTATCTGGACTCAAATATGGTGGTTATTTTAAATGACAGTCGTCATTGTTTACACCCAAAAACTGAAGAGGGCCCCAAGACATCCATTAATGCTCTATCTAGTACTCTAAGCAAGCTACAGTCAAGTAAATCCTTTCGGAAGTTGAGACAAGTTGCTAAGGTTTTTCTCTGATTATCCTTACAATTAAATAAATCTGTGGAGAGAATGTCTAGTTCAACATATTTCTAAAGAGGATAAGGAGATTTTAGATCATTAAATATGCATATTTGTGAAGTTAGATTGAATTATGTTTCCAAAATGAATTATGCAGTTTTTTGGTCACTCAGACCTACGAGACACACAATGAGTGGTACCTCTCCCCTCTTTTGCCAACAAGAGAACATAAAAAAGATGGAAAATCCTGCTGAAAATGAGAATTGATCCTAGGTCTGTAGGTACAATCTGAAAAGGTCTTTTTAGCCAAGCTAACTTATACCTGTTTATGGTATCGTGAATGGTCTCTATAGCATGAAGGCGATCTTGCATGCTTGTAACAGTCTTATATATCACCTTCTGGTACTGGTATCTTATGATGGGGCAGTCCTTTGGCATAGTTTTTTCTTTGGTAGCAGATGTTTGGTCTTCGGTTGATGGACCTTTTCATGGGTACTTTAGGCAATGTCAGTATGGTAGAATAATTTGAGTAGTTGTAAAATTATATGGGATGCATTTGAGGTCTTCTGGTCAGATATGCTTAATGAAAAACTTGGTTTTATTTTGGGGCTTTTTGGTAATTTTAAAGTTTTGTTGCAATAGTTAGCATGCATTAGTAAATGCATGGAATTATAATAAATGTTTTGAGCTGAAATCATCTATATTTGTAACCTATTCACCATAAAGTAACATATGTTTCTGGTCAGGGTGTTACTAAAAGAATTGGTAGCGGTATGCACGAATTGGCAGCCAAAGTAGACGAGTATGCACGTGGTATGATGGGCCCACTGGGATCAACTCTTTTTGAAGAGCTTGGATTGTATTACATTGGTCCTGTTGATGGGCATAATATTGAAGATCTGATTTGTGTTCTTCAAGAAGTAGCATCTCTGGATTCAATGGGTCCTGTGTTGGTTCATGTAGTAACAGAGGAAACTGAGGGAACAGAACATAATCGAAAGAGTGAAATATCAGGCAAGCACCTTGAAGGCAGGTTTCAATTTAATCTTCCTTTTTTCCTGCAGTAACTCACAAGATTCAACATCTTAAGTTAGGTTCAATATTTTGATTGTTTTCCCTCACACACTTGCAGATTCAAGCAATTTTTGTCCATTACCGTCTAGGATCCACTCATTGACATATAGTGCTTGCTTTGTGGAGGCTTTAGCTGTGGAGGCAGAGAAGGATAAAGATATTGTGATAGTTCATGCTGGAATGCAAATGGAGCCTACTCTTCAACTATTACAGGAAAAATTTCCAGACAGGTTTTTTGACATGGGAATTGCTGAGCAACATGCAGTCACATTTTCTGCCGGTATGTCCTGTGCTGGATTGAAGCCGTTTTGCATAATTCCTTCCACCTTTCTACAGAGGGCTTATGATCAGGTTCTCTCTGTCTACCTCTCTCTACACTTCATCATACAAATCCACTCATTTCACGCAATACTTCTTCTTGGAAAAAGATTTTCAGTGATCACTGGGTGTTTGGCTTGAACAGGAAAATCTATGAATTCTATATTTTGAATTGTTTTTCCTCATGTGTCATATAGGTGGTCCATGATGTAGATCGGCAGAGATTTCCAGTGCGATTCATCATTACCAGTGCAGGGCTTGTAGGGTCTGATGGCCCGTTGCAGTGTGGGGCATTTGATATTATATTCATGTCATGCTTGCCAAACATGATAGTCATGGCACCATCCAATGAGGACGAGCTTGCACACATGGTGGCCACTGCAGCCCAGATTAATGATAGACCTATTTGCTTCCGGTATCCTAGGGGTGCCATCGTACGGGCAGACTACTCTATATGCGGTGGAGTTCCAATTGAGGTAGTCCCTTGTCACCCCACAGATTTTGCTGATATTTACTAGCCCAAACTTTTCAACTATAATTGCTCACCAAAAGTTTCCAACCCGAACTTATGGTATTTTAAAAGTTAAAAGTTGATCGCATGTTCAACATCCTACTATTCTTCTTTCTTTATTAATGGCATTGAAAACCCGACTTCTTTATGCCTCTTCTTGACCACATTATACTCTGAAGCAGATTGGAAAAGGGAAAGTTCTTGCAGAGGGTAAAGATGTTGCTTTGCTCGGCTATGGGGCAATGGTTCAGAATTGTCTGAAGGCTCGGTCCCTTCTCTCAAAGCTTGGCCTTGAGGTAACAGTGGCTGATGCTAGGTTCTGTAAGCCCCTAGACATCAAGCTTCTCAGACAGCTGTGTGAAAACCATGAATATCTGATCACCGTTGAGGAAGGCTCTATTGGGGGATTTGGATCCCATGTTGCGCAGTTCCTCACACTTGATGGAAAACTTGATGGAAAAATTAAGGTAACGATTTTGGCCACAAAGATGATGATTAGTTCATTTTCCTGTTAAGAGAGACAGAACTTGGGAATTGTGTTGTGTTTCTTAAATTTGGTTTTGATAGAGCAAAGATAGAAAAGGGGGCCAACTAAACAAAACTGGACGTGTATACTAAGAACAAAGTAAAATACTTTCATCTAAGGAAAATACAATGATCTACGCACATGCAACCATAGAATTTCTTGTTTTGATTACTTCCCCAAGTCTAATTATTATTTTTTGTTTAAATTTTCTTATTCAACTTTTCAAGTGGCGTCCAATTGTTCTACCAGACAACTACATAGAGCATGCATCAGCTGATGAACAGCTTGCTCTTGCTGGGCTGACTGGACATCATATAGCTGCAACAGCATTAAGTTTGCTTGGCCGCAACCGTGAAGCCCTCCTCTTGATGTGCTAGAAAGTCGTACTTCTCTTATTGTTGTTGGAGAGTACTATGATCATTTCAAGAACGCCTAGGGGAAGGAAAGGAAAAAAAATGCATTGGACATTTGGACCTCGATGTAACAGTCTCTACTGAGTTGTAGCTATTGATTCTAGTAATCCGATCTCTTTCTACATTTTTGTACCTATCAGTGGGAAGAAAGGAAAAGATGCATTGGAACTCAACGCAGTATTGTCATTAGAGTTTTGGTTATTGGTTCTAGTTATCTGTATATTTCTTCCGACTCTTCTGTGTCACAGTCAAGCATCAAAAATATTGTAATTGTATAGTATTAATGTCATTATAGACACTTGTTTGATATACGGAGCTGCACCTCCAACCCAATTATATGAAACCTCTTTAGCTTGCAGCTTCTAGTTCTTTTTTTATAAGAGAAATAATAGTTGCAGTCCTAAATATGCAAGTGTCGTGCAATCACTTTTTTTTCAAAGTGAACAAATACGAACTCATCAAACATTTCGTATATTTTTCAAAGTGAACAAATACGAAACTCATATGAAAATAAAATTAAGTTTTTAATAGTAAACCTCACTCTTTTTCAAAGCGACCGTACGGCGCTTGCGTACTCTATAACTGTATGTAACATTTCTCATATCTGCATAAATAGGCCCTAAATTTGGTCCCGTGCGTTATTGCTTAATATATATGACATAATAAATCCAAAAGTCTAGATTTCACAACAAAAACTTGGCATGAAAGGAAAAAAGAAACATTTATCGAGCATGTATTGTCATAATAATATAGACACAAAAGACATAAAGAAACAGATTCTCATCGGATATCATTAGTTCATTAGATTCCAATTTGAGTTCCAATTATAGCACTGTAAGAGTATACTCTTTCGAACATAAGCAGTATTTCAACCGTAACTACCACTGCCAAAACTGCCTGACCTCTACATGCCTGAAACCGCATTTGTTCCGGACATCTAAAAGCATGAAATTGGATTTCTCCCAGCGAACATGCAGCGTATCATGTTGGGGAACCCATGTCCATAAACCTGTAAAGAAAAAAAAAAGTCCACAATAAGCCGAAGGGCACATTCTCTTTCCCCACACATCCACAGATAAAATTATACATTTGAGGGAATAAGTTACAGTGCAAAGCTAATGCCTCTTACGCCTCTCGATTGTTAATATCATCTGGTTTATGGGGCATGTCCCTAAATCTATCAAAGTTATTCACCTTATGCTTGTCATGCATGCCACTTACCAGAGTTTGAGCCAATCTTCATTTTTTTTTTTTTTTGTGGGTAACTGCCACATTGAAGTTTACCAAAACAACACGATACACCTTCTATTGTATTAACTTCACATACATTTTATGTACTTAAAAGAACTGGAGAATCACTTGTCAAAAAAAAAAAAAAAAGAACTGGAGAATAGCTTGTAATCCAAATTGAATAAAGTGAAAATTAAAGTCCACGCGAAGTTAGTTTAGGGCATACTAATCGCTAATTTTATAACTGGGTGGGCATGACAAGCAGGATACCTTGTAATTCAAATTGAATCTAGTGAAACATGGATCCCAGAAAAGATCGTCAAATATAAGACTCACTAGTATTACACAGTAGATTTATCTAGCCCCAATAATTATTTAACAATTTGCAATATGCAGCATCATACCAGCCAATTAATCAATCCTCCTCCATGGGCACCTCTGGAATATCAAACCTATCTTCTTCAATAGTTTTATTGATCACAGAAACAGATGAGGGTATGCGAAGTCAAGGAAACAAGAATTTCTCAATGAATCTAATGAGAACATAAATTTAAACCAACAAAAGCAGCTCCATATTTGATGAATGCCTTGATGCATCATCACAGTACTATACAGTAGTATTTCACTCCAAAACTTATTCAATTTTATGTTACAATGCATAGTAACTAATATCAGATTAGTAAATAGGAACTAATATGTATCAAAAGTATTTTGAAAACCTTGTATTGTATGATAGCTTGTGCAAGTTAAGTGGCCCTTCTCTCTCTGGTCAATGATTAACAGTGCTAGAATTATTCTGAAACCACATAATTGCTTACATGTACAGGCTTACAGCAAGCCAGTACACCATGAAACTATTAATCACTGTAGCAATTTACTTATTTTTCTTTTCAAAAAAAGAAAAGGAAATAGATAGATTCAGACTTCAAGAAAATAATCTTGAAAGAGAGAAAAAGGATATAAATTAACATAAGATCATCCTCCTTTTCACCACGGTTGCGGCTATTATTTAGCTCCCGGCGGATTTCAGGAGTAACCTACATTGAAGAAGGCATTGGGCATAGACATAACAACAAATTAAATTGGGAGGATTTGCAGAAGCAGTTACATCGGGGACAATGTCCTTAGTAGTCAGTGACTTATAAAAAGAATGCCCTTACTAGTTTGTGCTTTTGCTTTTCAAGTAGATTTCTGAGGCTATCTTTATCCTCCTTCCGCAGGTCATTTTTATACCTGCAAAGGAATTTGACATGGCAGTAGTATAGAGAAGAAACATAGTTGAAATCAATTTCATACCATGACTTGTCTTAGAAAAGCATACAATAGCTTGGAATGAAATAGACATATTTAGAAAAAGTCAGAGATATAAAAAACCCTTTTACAAATTGGTCAACAAGCCACTTGAATCCTACTTGCATTTTTCTCCTTTTCTATTAAAAGAATGGGCATGTTTGATGTATGGCAGTTATAAACTTAATAAACAGGAAAAATGCATTATGTCATCTAATTAGCCAAACAGGCAAGGACTTCCCGTGTTATTTAAATCATAGAAGTCTGTGTATAAAGCCCAAATCACTTATAAAAAAAATGAAGTCCAAATCAACAAGACTTGGCTATCTATGGTGCCCCTCACAAACAAAACAAGACCCGTAACAATTTTAATCGTCTAATCAAGACAACTTGCAACACATAATCTGTATGTTATACGTGTGTGGCCCTTTCTTGAGAAGAAAGCCACGATTAGACAAGAGACATTGAATACTATACTGTACAGGACGAAGGATGAAGAGGGAGGAGGGTGTAGGGGGGAAGGAAAAGAAAGGTGAGAGGGATCACTTCGCTTCCACTTGGTTCAGCTAATAGGGAAAGAAGAGAGAGCAAGTAGAGTGTGAAGCTAAAACTATCATCATTCTCACTTCAACGGTCAAAAAAGAAGTTGGCGAAAAGTGATTTTACAATTTTATTTTTTCTTAACAATCTGTACCCCTTCTCTCCCCTTCCCCAAGCCACCCACTTTTGGGCAGACCATTTTGGATGGCCTGGGCACATTGTTCCTCCACATCCCTCCCCTTTTCCCCACCTACTAAACTGATTGATTTTACCTATTCATTCCTTTTTCCCTTCTACTCCTCTCCATCTCTCCCTCCAAACATAATGCAAGTAAACCAAATAACGTTCTATAGATTTTTTTTTTTATAAGTAATATGTCTTTACCGATAAACACAAAGAAATAGAAATTATTTACCAGGGACAAAGTTTTTCTTGATGCCAATAAGGTAAGACAAGATATTCTTTAGGAAAGGTAACTAACCTTTGTACAAATGCAAGCAGTGACTGGTGCCATATTACAGGCATTATCCTGGCATCTTCGAGGAATCTCATAAAATGAGCAACAGTAGCATCAAGGACACGATGAGGCAAAGCATATTTCTTCTCCAAAAGAAGCTTTATGAAATAGCTGCAATGGTTACAAAGGAAACTTTGTCAAATAGTTTCATAAGCATTTGCCATAAAAAAAGAGTTGAAAAAAAAATATCAACAATACAATAAGCTAATTCATAAATAAACCTATTGTCAGTTTATACACCAAACTAAAGTGAATGATTGAAAGAGTTCAACACAAAAACTAATCTACCTCACCAAGGGGAAAACCTTGGGGCCCACCCATGGAGAGTAAACCCTAGATACATGACCCTGCATGCAAAAGCCATGTATCAAGTAATTTAGGGGAACTCTTAGTGCGGAATTAAACCTATGATGTTTGAATCTAGAGCTCATCCCAAGCCTGCCCTTTATCCCTTGTACCTACATCTTTCTACTAAAACAATAGTTTTCGCATATAAGGGTAGTATCTCCTCTATTCATCCAATAAATCACATATTATAGTAACATTGTTCTATCACACAATCTATCTCCTTGTGCAATTTCTAACTAACAACATACCAAAATGAGCAAGTTTGTCCATTTGATCAAATAGTGACAAGATATTAGTGTGAACAAATTACCATCTAGCTTATGGCCAAATCACAAAACACCAAAGTACTTAAGAGTATAGAAAATCCATTCAATAAACTACTCAAGCACACAAGGACACATAGAATGAGCCATTGAGATTCACATACGTTAGACTTCCTTTTAAACTACATGGTACATCATTGACTACCTTGTTGTACCACCATATTCCATCTCTGCAAGCTTCAATAAGGCAACACTGCAAAAACATTCAGAAACAGCGTTAGACATCTCCCTGGGGGGTTAGAGGTCAAACTACTCATTGAAGTTTTTTCTGAAAAGTAAATTAATTCAACTAAAGGTAAAACCACTCATCGAAGTTTCAACACCTACTCAAACACGCACACAACATACCCACCATTTATAAGAACTTCACATATACAATGTATTAGTATCAACAACAACAAATACAAGAACGAAACCAGCAAGAAAAAACCACAACTTCGGATAAAAAAGCTCAAGGTACAAACAAGAAATTTACAAATCAAAAGAAACGACATGTTTAAACTTTTATCAAATAAAAATAAACTAGGCATATATTGTTAACGACATATTTCCTGAACAAGGCCGACAACAGCCGAGCAATACAAAATGCTTGACATAGACTCGCAGCCTTGATACTTAAATATATGAAACCAGGCCAGAAATACCTTGAATGAAGCGGAGGAATGGAGACCTTCTGTAGAATGCTCCCAATAATGACAGCTTCCCTGAGATTACATGTCCTTGACTGAACATCAAGAAACAAAAGTAATTCTTAATCCAAAGGCAATCTATGTTTCAGACCAGAAATATTGATTAAATCTTAGATTTCTTTTAACAGGAAGCACAGATGTCAGCAAATTTGACAAAACTTTTCTATGATATGTTGAAGATTGTATACCTCACATAAAGGAAATAGTATCCCTTTGAAGAATGCGGCAGGTTTGTAGAGTGACTTCTTCAAAGCTTGATACAGTGCAAAATGAAGCCGCTTATTCTTCAAGATATCTTCTCTCACTCGTGGGAGCAAGACTAGTCTGTAGAAGCGTTCTGCCTTCTTCGCACCCAAGTTGGAAGCAAATATTCTAGTTGCTTGGTACAGGCCATTTGGTGACCAGTTCTCAGGCTCTGTCAAATATAGGACATCCTCCCATAGTTGCATAGAAGGGATGTGCTTGAATGCTTTGGGTATTTTTCCTGCTGTATAACTACTAAGAAGCTTCCCAACTCTGCATAGTATTTATTTACTTTTACTATATTTTCCATTTGGAATAAGCTTTCTCTACATATACAGCAAATCTTCATAATTAAATATCATTACTGTATATATATGTATTCCCACAAATTTCAGACAAGATATAGAAATAGCACTTTAAAGAAAAGCAAAAACAATTTATGATTCAAATAATCAAGAAAAATGGATATAAGTTTAAATCAAGAGAGTAACCAACATGAATGAGCATTGCACTTATCTTGCATGAGATGTTATGTTGTTAAATGTTATATGAAAAAAAATGCATGACCTACATACCCCTTGTACAAATCTATGATGGAATTATCCAATTTGGGCAAAGGTCGCAGTTCTGCAATCAAACAAATCAAAATGAATAAAAAACGAAAAAGCATAACTATAAATGGCATTATTTCTAAGATACACTTATGACTTACCCATAAAAAATATTTCTAAGAAACACTTAAATCAGTTACAAATAAAAAACATTAAAAAAAATAGAATAATAAAAATAGATATCAACCTGAAGCAGCATTTGCATCTTTCTGTTTAATTTTTTCAACAATGAGGTCAGCAAGCGTACGCTGGGGACCTGCATCCTTTCTTAAGAATGCCTCCAGTATTCTCTCATCCTCTTCATTAATCTCCTCCTGAAACTTGAAAAACTAGTAAGCCAAGTCCATACCAGGAAAAAGGCTGGTTGGTTTTATTAGTATCAGATTGACTCGTTGAATGCTCCTACGGAAGCTTCCAGGCAGCTAAATAAAAGTTGGTCTTTAGAGTTGCACCATACTGGCATCACTGATGCCCTATCAATAATTCATATTTTCCTAAATGATCGCGCAATAACATTTTCATGCGAAACGCAAAGCCACTCAAAAAAAAAAAAAAAAAGGAAGAAAAATATTTTGCTTTTTAATCTTGAAGTGCTATAGTTCTCAATAATTGATAACAACGGTACACTAAACGGTGGTCACAGACGCAGTTTGGCAGCCTAAACATTTACTGGGGCCTCAACTCCCAGTTTTCATTTTTTGTCATTCCATAGATTCTCGATAACAATAGGTAAAAAAATTAGAAAATGCGGTATAATCACAATGTAGCAAGGAAAATACAAGCTTGAATCTCACTACCTAGACTGTTTTCCGATTCAGATTAGATAAAAACTTAAAATTCGAAATCCAACATTTCATGCAGATTCTCAATAACCAAGCAGTGTAAGCCAAACAACTTTTTAAAAAAATGACACTCACATCATAAGAGTCAAATAGGGTCCGAGTTTCAGAGAATCCACCAAAGTTGTCGATTTCATCCTCTTCTGCTTCTTCGGCCTCGGCGAATGTTTCAGTGAAAACCAAGGAGTTGTTATTTCCGTTAGCGTCTCGAGGTTCCGCCTCGTCCTGGATTTCTCTCTGTTGTGCCAAGGCTTCTTTCAGGATCTTGGAGCTCATGCCCGACGATATCAGCTCCTCATCCGTCTGGTGCTGTTTGGGCAATTTCGATCGCTTCTTTGAGGCCACTGAGGCATTTTCGTCAGCAATAAAAGGCTGCGGGTTCTGATGCCGGTTCCTCTTCTTCGGCATTGAATCCGACACTAAGCAACACACTGATTTCTTTTGCGGAGCCGACGAATGATTAATCTAAAACCCTGTTCCAAAAAACAGGTCTTGAAAACAAAAACAGTAGTACAAAGCGGTCTCTCCTCCTCACGTCGGCCGTTTTCTGGGCACACGACCAGACTGGCGAAGCAAAACTTCTCAAGTCAATATAATTAGTTTCTGATGGTTTAGTCTGTATCAGAGAGCAGAGAGCGCGACATAGACCGAGAGAGGTTCGAACCGGCGGTGGGGGACCGGTGATTGTGCCCTGGTGGTGTTGCGTTTAAGGTGAAAAAAAAAAAGGAGAAAGAGAGAGGCGGCGAAGGAGAGCGGAACGATAGCCGGGGTTTTGATCTGTAGGGTTTTAAAGCCACAAGAGAAACCATATTTATACAATTACCCCATAAAACAATCGTTATTCATTCATTTTGTACAACTTTTGTTTTGGCTTATTACACGTATTTCCTGTATGGTTTTACTTTTTTTTGTTTGAAGGCATTGCTAAAAGCATTCTCAATAGATTGAGGATTTAGTTATTAAAATATAAAATAGCTTTATAATAGATTAGTTATTGCTACAGTCATTATTAAAATAATTTTTAAATTTGAAAGTAACTATTTATACATCAAATATATTTTATATTAATTATCTCTCTTCCTTTTAAATGACGATTGAAAAAATATAATTAGAATATAATTACTGATTAATATATAATATTATGAATAGTTAAATATGATAAAATAAAATAAATTCATGATTAAAAAAATTAAAATATTTTTTAAATTATTAATTACTTATTATTATATAATGAATAAATAGATCATCTAATATTGAGATTTGATGTGAATAACTAAAGTTAAATTCATCTTATATTATTTTATTATCATATAATGAAAAAATGGTTATTTCAATATGGAGATTTATGTAAATAGAATAGTCAAAAGTTAAATTTATCTTACATTCATAAAAAATATACTTTATGTTTAGCTAATTCATTGAGAGTGCTCTAATAAGTCAAAACTTTTGTGCAGTCCTAAAAAATATAGAATTATTATTAAAAAGATATTTTCTTACATAAATTCTAATTTAAAAAAAAATCGAGACTTTCACGTAGAGAATTGCAAATATCATTACCTTTTTGCCTTTGAGGTTGGTTCGTATAAGAGGATTTTTCTCTCCTCTATCTACGTAGGTTTGAGAATGACAACTAAGGGCATAAGAACTAAAGGCTCAGCCCAAAATAGGCAGAGTCTCCAACATGACCCATAAGTAGGCTCCTCTAGATGCAACTTGTAGATCTCTCAAATAGCGTCAGGCTCTTAAGTGCTTATTTGTATAGTGGGCGCAATGTATAAGGGACCTTCAATCATTTGACAATAGAGGCATAACGGACCACTGAGAACGCTAGTGGGATAAGAGAAGTTGGAGAACCACGCTGCATTAATGACATCATTATCTAAGCTACACGCTATATTAATGACGCCATCGCAGAGTCACACCGCATTAAAGGGTTTTGACAAAATGAATAGTACAAAGGACATTGACTCAATGAGAGCATACACGATCTGTTCCCCAAACTTATAGTATAAATAGCAAATTTTAGGTACGATAAAACTCTATGATCCTTAGATTGTATCACTTATTTACAAACTTTCAATAGTTAACTTTGACATCAGAGACTCTCCAGCCCTAAGACCTCTCTCTCATAGTTACCTTATTTCTTATATTTTGCAGGCCAAAAGTTATAAAAACCTGAGTTACCAAAACTTGGTTCAAAGGCATGCAAAACATGACGTTAATAATTTGGATACAAAAAGTATCTCATTTCATGTTATCTAATCATTATAATTTTTTAAAATTTTTGCACAAAATATAACAAACAACCTATTTTTTTCAAATTATAAAATAATAATAATATTAAAAATAATATTATAACAATATTTTATTCAATTTTCATCTCAACTCATCTTATCTCAACTTACTATTCAAACCGCACGTGAATCAATTATCTTTTAAGTAAATCTAGACCCTCGATTTATTGTCTCTGTATTGAATTTGTGCGTGTGATCCTTTTTCCCTCTCTCTCTTTTTTTTTTTGTGTTTTTTACTTGTTTTAGAAATTGCCACGAGCCAAATTCTGAGGATCAAAATCCAAGCATTCACTGGATCAGAAGTAAACAGAGCCCAATGAATTGGTAATGGGCTGGGCCTGTCTTGACCGTGGACTGGACAACCCAGCCTAGCCTACTTTTTTTTTTTTTTTTTTTTTAATTTTAAAATTTCGGCTCTGAATATCTTGCTCCTGGAGCGGACGAGTCTTCCAGAAAATTCCGATCGCACATTCCGAACGAGAACTAGAGTCAGAGAGAGGAGACGGAAACATGTCTTCGTTTCTGCGGTCATTTCTGGACCCAAAGAAGAACTGGCTCGCAGCTCTGCACATGAAAACCATCTCCAATCGCCTCCGCAGATACGGTCCACCTCTTTTCCGAAACCCTAATTTTCCAGTCCATTCCTCAATACGTATATGATTGAATTTTGTGTGATTTGAAATGATATATAGGACTTCGGTACGACGATCTGTACGATCCGTACTACGATCTGGATGTGAAGGAGGCCCTGAATCGGCTGCCCAGGGAGATAGTGGACGCCCGCAATCAGCGACTCAAGCGCGCCATGGACCTCTCCATGAAGCACGAGTACCTCCCCGAGGGCCTTCAGGTTTTCTTTCGCCATTATTTTTTCTCTCTTTTATCTTTTTGTTTAACTTTTTTTGATTAGTTTTTTTAATCGGAACCGGGTGTGAGTCCCGACTAATCCGTGCTAAAAAGGCCAGGAGAAATCTTTTAATTAGTATTTCCGATCAAAAATAAGAATTTTTATTAGTATTTTTTTCTGTTTGGTGACCGAGGAAACGCGAGAAAATAAAATTGAACCTGTCGTATTCTTTAGTTCTTGCTCTGCTCCCCAATTTATTTTACTTTATGGGATCGGCTTTTAGAAATTTAATTCATGCTAGAGGCGCTCAAAACAAGCTTCCTAACATAAGAATTGGTTTATTCCAGGAAAAATATAATTAATTTCTCGTGTTGGGACCGAGATGGTCAAATGCTTAATACAAGGCATTCTAATCTTATTGCTGATTTTTATTTGTTACTCACTACATGCAATTATAATCATCTACCAAGTATTACTTTGGTGTGTTTCTGTTCTATGGAAACCTCTTTTTGTCGACTTCAATATATTCATTCTAGGATTTGTGAGCTGACTCACTAGATATGCTAGTGTTGTTTGCTGCATTTTGGTTTTAATTTTTATTGGCCAATAAAGCTCTTGATACATAAGTTCAAGCTATAAGTTTTAACGTCCACCTTGGTTTGGGTATTAAATTAGGTCACACAAGTATTAGTTATTGTATCCCCATAGTTTTTTCTCTCACTTTCGAAAGGAAAAAAGGGATAAGTATCATGAGTCTTCTCCTGAAAATTTTCTGATGTGAATCTATTTGCAACATGTTAAGTATGAAGCAAATTCCCCTATGGCCCTTTTTGAGTTATTGTTTAAAAATCTTTTGCAGGCAGTGCAAACACCATTCAGGAGCTACCTTCAAGAAATGCTAGCCCTTGTAAGTGGTTTGAGATAACTTGCACGCACGCATACGAAACATTCTGTGCTTATCAACGGCACCCTCCTTTGGTGGGATGACAGCATCCTTTTGTCTCTTTGATAAGTAACATCCGTAACATCCATATTACGTGATTTATATTCTTAGTTATAAAAAAGCATCCTCATAACGTGATTCTTTCTGCATTGTAACAAGTGGAGTTGGGGATAGGTTTGAACCTTAGCAAGCTAGAAAATAAGAAGAATAACTTTTTCCAAAAATGTTAGAACCAGGGAGTCAAGAATTCTGATGTTTATTATTGCCTCTTTTGTTCATTGGTTATGACTTATTGCCCCTTCACAACTTTCAACCTGTAAGTTTGTCCTCTCTTCATTTTTCCCCTATCATAAACCTCAATGGGACCACTCTTATTGGCTTTGGCATTGTTCCTTGATGCATCTATTCAAAGCACCTAGTATTTTCTTATGATTTATGTTTGTCCAGGTCTAGATAATGTGTTATTTGTTTCAAATTTTCAATGGAAAATAGAATAAGGTATTGGATTAAATATGTACTGGATGGGCATAACTTCTTTTGACAATGTGGTTTTTACCAATATATAGGTGTCAAATTTTTTATTGATCAAAAGAGAATTTCCCTGTAAAATTCATTGTCAACTTAAGTATCTTGCACTTGCAACGTACCACTATAGGCAATGCTGGATACCTAGACAAAAAAATAATGTGTTCAGGGGGGTTCACCTATGATGAAAGGAGGATGTGTTAGAACATAAAATGGCAGTTTATGCGAAGAAATATGTGCCAGTATGCTTGTGATAAAGTATTATATCCTACAATGGCTATCTTCAAACTTCAGATTGACGTTATTCAAATATGAGGGCATGGTCCATGCTTACAAGCTTGTACTAAAAAAGCCCAGGAAAAAAAATAGTGCTCAAAGATGCTGATATAGAGGAGACTGTACCAGCACCATGATACTGCACTCATTGTTGCAGTGCGATTTCATCAAAGCGTCAGACACACTGGAAAACCAACTTGATTGAAAACACACATTGTGGAAAATGTGGAATATCGAATGTCTGTTGGGTATCTTGAAATATGTTTAGTGCAGGCCTTGTAGGGGCCTTATATCCTAATTATATGCTATATTTGTATGTGTTGCTTGTAAGATTGAGTGAACAAATAATAAAAGAACATTACTTCTTAATAAGAGTTTCTTACTCTCTGAGACTATGAACAAAACAATGAAATGGTTTGGCTAGATGGTAGTATACTCAATCAGAAAGTTTCCAGTTAAAGTGTTTAACCACTGTGTCAAACAATTCTAAAAAGCAATGATAGGTTCCAAATGTGTGATCAAATGGTTTGCCTATGTTTTGTAGGTTAAAAGGGAGAACGCAGAACGTGAGGCCCTGGGAGCTTTGCCTCTCTACCAGCGTACCTTTCCTTAAGCATCCAAGTCTCTCACATCACTATGCTGGGGTGGAAGTCCAATGATATTATGTTGGTACTTGTGGTAAATTTTTTTCATTGTAGAGCGGAGATACATTATGTCTCTTTCAGAATTTGATTTCCAAAGTCTTGGTATTTGGATGGTATCGCATGTTGGTTCTCGTGTACTGGCGAACCTCTTTATTTCAAATAATCAAGTTAAACGCTACTTTTAACTTATTTTGTAATGTTTTGAATACTTAAAACTTGTTTCAAATGTAAACTGGGTGCCTTCAATGAATTAAAGGATGCCGATCCTGAAAGTAAGGATTTGAATTTAGGTGTTTATTGTCGCCAGTCATGTTTATTATATGTTTGAAAAAAAGAAAAAAAAATGGTTGATTTTTTTCCCATTGATTCTTCACCCTGTCCATTGGTAATTTGCTGTGTCTTGAAGAGTTTTTAGCTGTGATCTTGTTTTTCTATGCTCGATCTATCAATAATTGTGGTCTGGGTTGTTTTCCTCGTTCTTTTTTTTATTTAATTATTTATTAATATTCACTCCATATGGATTATGAAGATAGAAAATAAAGCCCGACTTCTTGAAGGGTAGGTGCGATGTCCCAATTGTTTCAGATTTTTCCCCGTGACGTGTCATTTCTTGTAAGAGATTGATAGTCCGATAATTTTGTCTCGTTGTTTTACACAAGGATCGATGATTGCAGAGATATAGTTAAAATAAGCAATTCTAAGGCCAAGATATCTATGAGCAGCTTACGGTATTTAAATCTGCTAAATATCGATAACGTTGAATCTCTGCTTCACACGCTCTGTCCTCTGATCTCGAATCTCTCTCGCTCGCTCGGGCGAAGTTCGGTCGTTGAGCTTGAGCCATTGGGCCATTTTATTTTTCTCTCTTTATTAATGGTAAATGACTCGGTGAAAATCTGATTGTGTGTGTTTGTGAAGTAGACAACTCGTTAATATAGTTTGGAGCTTGAGGTTGCTGTCAGACACAGCCTGATTTCTGGAAAAATTTGTCAGCTCGAACAATGCTTGCCAAATACACAGCAGTTTTGTGAATTATAGCATGCATGCATCTTTCACAGTAAGGTGCAATTATTCGAAGTTCTTATCCACCAAACAAATTAATGTCCACAAGCTTCGAATTCGATCTCCCTCAATCATGCAATGCTATATATGTTTCTCATCAATACATGTGATGTGTGCATCTGCCAGTGGCTCTGATTGTCCATTTTGTACGAGTACCAACCTTTTAAATGCTAGAGACATGGTTGTTTCATTTCCAATCTCTACTAAGAATAATAAAGAGTGGACGAGAGTGGTCCATGAACGATTGAGTACTTTTGGTTGTGTCTGAAACAACGGTGACCTAAGGACTAGTGCCAACGAATTGACAAGATTGACAATCAGTATAGAAATAATGTTACGTACAAATTTCAAATAGATAAATTTCATGTATCTCTTTATAAAAAAGAATGATTGGGTACTTTTGGTAGTGTCTGAAACAACGGTGACCTAAGGACTAGTGCCAACGAATTGACAAGATTGTCAATCAATATAGAAATAATGTTAGGTACAAATTTCAAATAGATAAATTTCATGTATCTCTTTATAAAATAGTAGGTCACACTAAAAAGAATATGTTTTTTTTACAAATAAATTGCACAAGATTTATTTATTTGAGACTTGTACAAATAATTTCTCGTGATAATGACCTCCGTTTAGAAAAAATTAAAGGAAAAATAATAATGACGATAACTTAATAAGGAGATCCAAAAATAAAATGGTGTCAATGGAAAAAGAGCTAATTGTTTCCAAAGTTTTTACTCGGATTCTTCCGAGTATCATGACGGTACTTTGTCTTAATATACATATTTTCTTCTTCGTCGTCGTCTTCTTCTTCTTCTTGCTCTTTTTATTTCGAGGTAGATCTTAAATTTGTACGTGTTTGCCAAATAGGAAGGACATGCGTAGTCCATGCATAATGGAGGACCTAAAAGCACCAAAAAGGACAATGAGCTTGAATTAAATTTCCTTTTTTTTTATGGGAATGACCAGAAATTGGCGCAAAGTGATTTCAGCCCTAGTATATCTCATCATACTACTGTAGAGTACTTGATCAGGATTAGGATGCATATGCCTCGTGGAATTTTATCTAACCTTGGACATTCCATGTGATACCCAGTCCCACATTTTAATGAAGGAGTATTGTAGCAATTATAAGCCATCCTCCTTTTTGTCTCTTGGGATATTTTATTACTAAAAAGTAAGGGTGGGTCTATGCCCACCGCTGGGGCTCCTACTAATGCATTTAGTGTTTTTTTATTGTTTTATATTTTTTTACGTGAATTTTTTAATATTTTTAAATATTTTTTAAAAAATACAAAAATTTACAATTTTATTAAAAAATATTTACTTAATCATGAAGTAAAAAAATAAATTAAAAGAAAATAAAAAATTACTAACGGGAGCCCCAACGGCGAGCATAGCATTTCTCAAAAAGTAAAGACCCCTATCTCTTTGTCTTGGCCGGGAAAAATCTGACTGCATGGTACCCAAAAACCTTAAAAAAAAAAAAAAATGTGGAGAGAGAGAGATTAGTATGAAGTTCTGATGAGTTTCCAGAGGTTTTTTTTTTTTTTGAGCTGATGAGTTTCCAGAGTTGATTGACCATATCTGCTGCTACGTACATGCAAGACAAGCCAAAAAGAGCTAGGGAACTTGAGGACAATGCAGGCAGCAATAATATCCCCTTGCTTGGGGGGATTCACTACTGCTCGAACTGGTAGATGATCAGATAGTAAAATTTTTATATTAATGATGCCAATTTTCCACCTTAATTACAATAAGAAAACACTGAAAAACGCTTGAATTTTTTAACTTAGTTCAGCTTGATGTCCAAGTATCTTTCACATCATGCTTAATTTGATCCTAGCTAGCTAGCTAAATCATGATGATCAGTTTGCTTTCGATCGGCATTAATTAATTATATAACGAGTATTTGTGATAGATTATTTACGATAAAAATGACTATTTACAATAAAATAGTCATAAAATGATTATTTATGATTCGCTTTAAAATAAAATAATTATTTTTATAAGAAATAACTGACCACAAATAAATAGTTTTCTAATAGTAATTAAGAGTCTTTATCGATTGTTGATTTTCACAAATTTACATGATAGTAAGTATATAAATATATAAATATATATATATATAATGGTATCTGTCACCGGTTGTATGGTGCATGCATAACTCACGAACCTTAAAATTGACTGCATGCAATTGATTCGCCATGCTTGCACGTCTTCTGCAGCTAGCCGATAACCTGGTACTGACATGGATCATCATATTTAATGGAATTAAGGACCAAAGAAAAATTATATCATTTTGGTTGAAACTCAAAACAAATATGGATAATCTTTTTCTTTATTTTCTATTCTGGATCAATTTTCGAAACTAATAGCTCTGACGTGGCAATATTGTCAGTTGTTAGGACGTCCTTTTTTGAATGATCGAGAGAATTGGATTGCATCAATGTAATGCTAGTTGAAAGCAACCACCTCAATCTGCAGTCTGATTGAAGATTTATTTCACACGTGGAGTTGCTTTATGGAATTAAATGAGGATATAGACAGTATATCGATCGATCGATTTATTGTCAGTGATGATCTTTGTCCTTGTATCCATGGAGTGCCCGTGAAGAGCTTCAGTACTCTATATATGAATATTATGGCAGTCCTCGTGAATTGATTTGGCAACCAACACGAGTGGGATAAAATATAAGAAGTATTAGGAGCTTGAAATAATTGATCAAGGCTTTCATTTCTTGTTGTCTTTGTCAAGTACTAATTGTATGCACGAATGGGAGGAATGGAGATCATGAGATGCATCAATCAAATATATTTGTGCAATTTATAATTAAGAGAAATGATATTAGTAGTGTATAAATTTCGGAAACTCTCTTTGATAAAAGATGATAATCTGAAATTTATATAAAAAAAGTTATTTTTAAGATAAAATATATTTACAACCGTAAATTGTATAACCGTTGCATTATTGTTTTGAAAAAAAAGTGAATAAAATATGGGATCCACATGAAAAAAATTAATTTTTTAATAATAGACCCCACTCTTTTTTAAAGCGATTACCGCGGCGTTTATGCACTTCACGGTTGTATGTAGAATTATTTTATTTTTTAATGGTGCACTCCATTTTTTTTAAAAAAGAGAATACGTGAGACTTGAACACTTTAATGTTTGGGTGTCAAACCCATCTCAAACCAATCATTGTTAGGTCCCACTAATTTTTTAACTCTTCATAAAAAGTTAAGCATATATTTATTTATTTAATACAATCAAATGCATATCTCAACATATTTTATATATTCAAACACAAATCAATAAGACTCATAAAATATTATTATTTACAAATGATTTAAAATCACCACAGCACCAAAACTCAACTTAAACTGTATCTAGCGTTACAATCATTAAACTACAATAATTAAACTCATCTTCAAATGCAAGTTTAACGTTCCATCACTGAACTTCTAACGAAAGGGATTGATCATGGATTGACTAATGAGTACTAATGCATGTTGTTACGTCGAGACAACAACATTTAATTAATGCGAGCAAATGGATTGTCCGGCCGCCGTATTACATTGTCCCATTTAACTTTTAAGCACATGATCAGTCGGCTCGTATCTTTCCATCCATCAAACCCATAAAAGAGAAACTCGTAGGCTCGTAGCCTCAGGCCCTCAACCCAATTATCACTCGACGACGCCGTTTCTCAATGTTAATTATATTTCACAATTAAATAACTTTTTTTAACTTGTATTATTTCGTTCTTGATATTAATATTTTATTTTATTTTAATTTGTAACTTCTTATAAATATTATAAGAAGACATTTTGTCATAATTATTATGTACTATCAAATTATAGATATTGGAGTGCTTTCATTTTATTATAAAATATCATAATATTAAAATTATGAGCAATGTTACGTACAGTCTCTATTTGAGAACTGCAATACAAGTATAGACAATTTTATCTTTAAAATTTGTTAAAATTATAAAAATATACCTCATAAAATGATACTTTTTTCTCATTTAATAAAGAGTTTGTACATACAATCTTTAAATAGGGACTGTAAATAAAATTCTAAAATTATTTATATAAATAGCAATTTTTGATATATAAGATCTTTTGATATGGCGAGGTTTTCACGCGTTCATAATCAAAGACTTTCTAATTATAATACAAGTATGATGCATGAAACAAATTCATCATATATGTCTGTGTAGTAACTTCGAAAATATCATTTCAAAAAGAAACTACACTCACAAAAAGATTTTACAAAATTAAATTCATAAACTGACACAACTTCATATAATACGTACGTTATATATACTTTACAATAAAAAAATAGTTTTATAATCTAACATACCACATCGATCAAGCTGTCTTAATTTATAAATTTATTTTTATAGAATCTCTTAATAATTAAAGCATTTATATTTAAAAAAAAATTATACACATCATTCCAATTCAAATTATCTTCTCATCATCTCATAATGTGATATTAAATGATAAATTCACAAGTGACATATAATAAATAATTTTTAATTATCTAATATCACATCATGAGATGAAGATAAGATAATATGAATTAAAATGATGAGTAAAATTACTATTTTAAAAAGCATACAGTTGGTTACCACTCCATTTAATTAGGTCCCTCGCGGAAGCTCGGGTGTCCACGTGAATAAGGACGAAGAAGAGCTAACAAGGCTTTAAAAGGCCAACATGCATCTGATCTTATGGTTGAAAGCCCAGAGCCAGACGTATTGGACATTAGATTTTCAGTATTGCCCCATTGTCCCACCTTCACTTTCTGGGCCCTCTGGGTCCACCATCCTCAATCTTCGGCCCACGTTTTCGGTGGTATGTTTCTTGAAGGTCGCATTAGTTCGTATGTTTATTGGGCGGCTTAAGCCTCAGCTGCTAAGTTCCACAAAAAAAAAAAAAAATATATATATATATATACACACAATTCAAATACCATATATTTAGTAAAGGGTGAATCGTATACTTCTTCGAAATGTGACATCTGGCTTTTTTCACATGATCTAAACTGACAGTACAGAAGGATGGATATACCTTGGAATTTGGATGGATAAATGGTATTGAAAATATTTTTGAGGTGGTCTTAATTAAATTTGAACGACAATTATTTAATGATCAAGATGCCCTTTAACAACCTCGGACCAAAAGTAATGTCGTGCTTTTGTCTTCGAGTTTGGTTTCCATCGTGTTAAAATATTACTGTATTTTATTTTATGCAATAAATAGATAAGATTGTTTTAAGTAAAAATAAATAAATAAATTGAATTTTTCCTTAATTTTTCAATCTTATTAATATATACAATAAATGTGTAAAATAAAATAAGTCAAAATTTGTCTTTAATTCATTGTTAAAAAGAAAAATAATATTTATAATTTTAGAATGTATAAGTGTTAAATTTTTTAAAAATATAATAAATATAAAAACTATATAAAAAAATTGTATTTTAATAATAAACTTTACTATTTTATCTTAAGAGTTGCATATCTTGACACCATACCTAACATTGCCCTCGCTGGAACATACAACCATGGGTCCGACCGTCCGATCTCGATCTAAAGAAAAGCGTAAATCCGTCATTCTATACGGGGCTCGAGTAATGGCAATCTTGAGATTGTTTTACAAACCGAGAGTTATTTGGTAACATGTCATGCATATAAAGAGTAGCCATGCTTACCCATTTCTCTGCTCAATGCTTTCTCCCCCCATCGATTCCAACCCCAGTCTCCAAAATTTGCAGAGAGCTTTCACCATGGGAAGGATCGCCTTTCTGTCGGTGCTACTGCTATTGCGTGCAACTGGCAGCATCGCATTTTCCTTCACAGATGGTGAGTCTTTTATGCACGTACCCAACGTATATATCAAATACGTATAAATTTTCATTTTTTTCAAAAGTGTTAATCCTTGAAATTTGAGATTTGGGACTAGTTTTTTATTCCTTCTGCTCCGAAGTAGTGGGTCTCATGCATACTGTGATCAGATCGATATTGTTTGTGTTAGTTTCATCCTTAACGTAGTTCATTTCTAAGCTGCGATCAAGGACCGGTAGATCAGATGGCAATTACTTCGAGTTTCGAAATTTTAGCATGGTCATGATCTACTGGCCGGGTGTTTGAAACCTGAAAGTTTGAAGTGAGCGGCGAAAGAGTTTCAGGCATTATTCCGAGGGCCTAATATTCGGAGGAATTAATGTGTATCTGATCTTTGTCAGGGTTTAGTTGATAGTGTCAGAGGTTTTGTCTCTCCAGTAATAACATGCTTCTGCATTATTTTCTGTTGCACATTGATTTGAGTTGACAGCATACGTATTTGATTCTGAATCTTCTGACATCCAAGAAAGCTATCCTTCGTTAAAGAGGCTTTTTGTCAGTCGGCCCACTTGCTTTGTCAGTAATGAGTTTGGAAGGTTGCGATTGCCCCATGTGGGATCACTTTTTCAGGCTGGCCAGAAAACACAGCACATGAATTGGTTTGTGTGCATGTTATATTTTTATTTAGAGTAATAATATACCATAATATATTATATAATAATATATTAAATAAAGAATATTTTTATAAAATATCTTATAAAAAAAAATATAATTTTATAAAAATACTTCTCCTTCAACTGTATAAAATGTTGTGGATAAATTATTTTTTATTTATTTATAATATTTATTTTTATTAGTTCATTTTTTAAATTTAAATTTTAAATTTTAAATTTCATTATTTTTATCGTATTATTTGTTTTATTAGTTTATTTTTTAAATTTAAGTTTTATAATTTTCAATGTAAGTAAATTTTTTATAAATACATTTAATATTACTATCCACGAAATTTATTTGCAGCTTACCATAAGGAAAGGAAAGGAAAACAACTCAGTTTTGTCGTCGTTGCATTAACGTTAATTTGTATGCACTACGTACGACTCCAAGGTGACCGGAATAAGTTGGTGCTGGTGTTAATAAACTTGAAGGCTATTTTTAGTTAGAAATGTTTTAGTTAGTAAGACATCTTTGTAAAAAAAAAGAAAATTATAAATTAATATATTTAAAAATATAATACCATAAAAATTATGTTAATGGGTAAGTCTCATTTAGTTACACGTCGTGTTTTATTTAAAATTGAATAAAATATTATTTTTTAATATTATTTTTATTTTAAAATTTTAAAAAATTAAATTATTTATTATATGTTATATATAAATTACTATTCACATTTATACTCAGGACCTTTTTTAATGGTTTATTTTATTAGAGTTTAATATCATATTTGAAGAGAAGAAATATCATATTTCTAATGGTTTATTTTATCAGAGCTTTATTTTGTACCTTTCACTTCAAACTTGAAAATGCAGGATTATTACCAAATGGCAACTTCGAGTTCGGCCCGAGGCCTGCCAACTTGAAGGGTACTGTAGTGGTGGGGCGCTACGCCATACCGAAGTGGGAGATTTCAGGGTTTGTGGAGTACATAAAATCGGGGCAAAAGCAAGGGGATATGTTGCTGGTGGTGCCAGAGGGAGCCTTTGCTGTTAGGCTTGGGAACGAGGCGTCAATCAAGCAAAGCATGAAAGTGGTTAAGGGTTTATACTATTCGCTTACGTTCAGTGCAGCCCGCACCTGTGCTCAAGAGGAGCGGTTGAACGTGTCCGTAGCGCCGGACTGGGGCGTGCTACCGATGCAAACTCTATATAGCAGTAATGGGTGGGACTCGTATGCGTGGGCATTCCAAGCCGAGCGTGACGTCGCGGAGATTCTCATTCATAATCCGGGAAGGGAAGAGGATCCGGCATGTGGCCCTCTTATTGATTCCATTGCCATTAGAGCTTTATATCCTCCAAGACTCACCAACAGTAAGTCATACTTAATTTTTAACATTGACATGATCAATGATTTTGCGCAGACACACACCCACATTATCAGGCCACGATCGAGCACATTCAATGTCCTGGAATTTAGCCTATATTTCTCTTAATTGTAAGTGTTTTTTATCAGAAATTAAAAAAAAAAAAATCAATCACATGACATGAGTCAATTTTCCATGGGATTTGGCTTATTTTACGTGCTTCTATTTTGGGCAAGATGACCATGCAGTTAGGTACCCAGTTTAGCAGCGATAGGACTACTTTTTTTTTTTTACCTGACGTCCACGTCCTACCTCTTTGGTTAAAACGTTCGGCGTCATCTGTATTGTCGTAGATAGCAGCAAGAAACACTGAGTTAATGAGAGCCTGCAAATCTACCAAACATTTACGCCCCTGTTCTCTGCAGGGATAGACACTCATGATATACACCATATAGTACTGAACCTCTAGCATGTCTACTGGATGCCATTTATTTCCCTCTGGGTTTTCTTCAGAAGCATGCTAAATTCTGATTACCTGACTTGTTTTAACATTAATCATGTAACTGTGCAGAAAACATATTGAAGAATCCGGATTTCGAAGAGGGACCATATATTTTCCCCAACACGTCTTGGGGAGTCCTAATCCCACCAAACATCGAGGACGACCATTCTCCACTGCCAGGTTGGATGGTGGAGTCTCTCAAAGCAGTCAAGTACATAGACTCGGACCATTTCTCAGTGCCACAAGGCAAACGAGCAGTAGAGCTTGTGGCCGGAAAAGAAAGTGCTATTGCCCAAGTAGTCAGGACGATTCCTGGAAAAACATACACCCTCTCTTTTGCGGTGGGAGATGCCAGCAATTCCTGTGAAGGGTCTATGATCGTTGAGGCATTTGCAGGCAAGGACACTGTGAAAGTGCCTTATGAATCTAAGGGCAAAGGCGGATATAAGCGTGCTGTGCTCAAGTTTGTGGCTGTGTCTCCACGAACACGTATAATGTTCCTCAGCACATTTTACACCATGAGAAGCGATGACTTTTCTTCACTTTGTGGCCCTATTGTCGATGATTTGAAGCTTCTCAGTATGCGTAACCCTCGGCGGATGTGAGGCAGCTTGCATGCATGCATATGGATGGGTATATTTGTATCTTAATTTGGTCAAACTACTGAGTAATTTTGTTTGTAATCAAGGAAGCATTAATGGGTTTTAGTATGGGTTTAGAGTACAATTCGAAATTGAAAAATTATATATTTATATATATATATATATATATATATACTGAATTATGTAACGATCGATATATTAATATAATGTATTAGTTTGATTATATTGACAGCCATGCATGTACTTTAGCAAAATAAATGGAAAAAATGGATATTTATTACATATGAATTACCCGAGTACATATAAAAAAAAAAAATGATCAGGGCTGCCTCCTGGATGTTACTAATCTAGGCCTCGTAACAAAATTTTTTTTAATATTTTTTAAGAGCTTTGTTGTTATATTCTCTCTGTATGTAACATACCATATGCATTATTTAAATAATAGAATTCAATTATTAAAATTAAAATTTTAAAATTTATGTTTTGAATTAAATTATATCATATAAATATTTTATTAAACTTATTTTTTAAATTTAATAAATACTTTATTAAATTATATCATATAAGCCTATGTTAACCGAATGGACCGGACCTTGATCACCAAGCCCAGGACCAAATATTGGATCGGTCGGCCCCACGCGAGCATGATATATTAATCGCTCAAAAGACTCAAATCGGACGGCCCAGAGAACTGCGTCAGCCTGAAGCTACCGGGGAGGTACTAGCCAGCTCCTCTTGTACATTGTAGATATAAAATGAAAATGATTTGTGCCACAGAGAGGGCCATTACTCACAGCGGAAAGAGGGAAAAAAATGGTATAGCTCTGCTTTCGTGATTTCTCGAAAAATATCCCTTTTCTTTTCTTTTATTTGATTTTCGTCTTCGTTTCATGTTGCAGTTGTTTGCCATTTTGATTCTGAGTTTTTTGGGGTATTTGATCTTTTGCTTTTGCGTTTCAGGCTTTGCCAAACCAGCAGACCGTCGATTATCCGAGCTTCAAGCTTGTAATTGTTGGCGATGGTGGAACCGGTAAATTTCCTTTAATGGATTCTTTCCTTCAAGATCTGACTGGTTGTCGGGGAAATTTAGGATTGTGAGATAGAAAAAAAATATTTACTTTGACTAAGCTGTGTATGTTTTGCTAATATAGTCTCTTTTATCTAGGGTTTTATTCCCTTTCTTTACCATTTTCATTATATAATTCTCAATTGAAAACATTCCAAAGAACAGATCTTTATGGTAGAACAAAAATTAAAAAGCAACCTTGCCCATTTTTGATCGTATATAATAACTCATAGTTCTTTAGGTTTAAATTTTTTTCTGTCATTTCCATCTCGTGCAGTTGGGTTTGTATGTGATAAATCAGTTACCTTTGATTTCGTTGTTGTTTTGGAAGTCATATTGGATTGTTGACGATTTTGCTTATTTAATTTCGAGTGTTTGAACAATGCAGGAAAAACAACGTTTGTGAAAAGACATCTTACTGGGGAGTTTGAGAAGAAATACGAACGTAAGTCTGATTTCATCTTTTGGGTTCTTTCCTTGGTGGTAAGGAAGGATTAAAACCTTGCTTTGACTACAAAGTCAAAGCCTTGCTTTCTCCAAGACATCGCTTTCATGGAAAAAACTGCTTGAACTTCTTTGTTTTTGTGGGACTGATCTTTCAACTCGTGTACAGCAACCATTGGTGTGGAAGTCCATCCATTGGACTTTTTCACCAACTGCGGGAAAATCCGTTTCTACTGCTGGGACACGGCTGGGCAAGAGAAGTTTGGCGGTCTTAGAGATGGTTACTAGTGAGTATCCTTCGTAATAAATTTTAGGCAATATTATTTTTTCTTAAAAGTGTGGTGGGCATGCTCGGTGTACCATTGTCCTCTTTAAGCCACCCTTTTTAATTTTTGTATTTCAATGTTTGTAACTTCTGTTTCATGTATAATAGTTTGGAACTTACTTTTCACAAAGCATGTTTGTTTTGCAGCATTCATGGACAGTGTGCAATTATCATGTTTGATGTTACTGCCCGCCTGACATACAAGAACGTTCCAACATGGCACCGCGATCTTTGCAGGTCTGTTCTGAAACCATGACTGGTCACTTGTTAGGTTTGAATGTCTTGTTAAGGCATCGTCGGGATTCAGCACCACTTCATATGGTATCGTTTTTCAGAGTATGTGAAAACATCCCAATTGTTCTTTGCGGAAACAAGGTTGATGTGAAGAACAGGCAGGTGAAGGCAAAGCAGGTTACATTTCACCGAAAGAAGAATTTGCAGTATTACGAGATATCAGCCAAGAGCAATTATAACTTTGAGAAGCCTTTCTTATACCTTGCTAGGAAACTTGCAGGGTAAAGACCTATTTCTTGATAAGTGATAGAGAAAATACTCCCCTTTACTTGCAATCCTGCTGATAATTCTGCAGAACGCGTTTTAAGGATTATGATGAAATATGCTTCTTGTTTAGGGATCCTAATCTGCATTTTGTTGAATCTCCTGCCTTGGCTCCCCCAGAAGTGCAAATTGACTTGGCTGCACAGCAAAGGTAAACACTCTTTGACTTGGCAAATTTCATGTAGGCCCTTGTTTAGTTATGAATTACTCATCAAGTATGATAACGTAGTTCTTCCCTTCTGCTCTTCTCGCATCAGTTTGGATCTTAACCCTTGTATTTACTTTTTGTTGGTGATTTCCCCACAGGCACGAGGATGAGCTTGCTGCTGCCGCTAGTCAGCCCCTTCCTGATGACGATGATGATGCATTCGAGTAAAATGGGGGGGGGATTCATGTTTTTGGCAGAGTTTCTTACCAATATATGCGAGTACTTGAGCCATGTATTCTCTCTCTAAATTGCTGGCATTTGTATGTTGACATACATATATTTTTGGCTGTTGCATCATTTTGAGGATGTGGGGCTATACCGATTTTTCTTTTTCTTTTTCTTTTGTTGCTTTGTTTCTTCTTTTCCTGCCTTTGGGGCACGACCTCTTATGTCTCCATACCCGATTCTATACTTTTCAGTTTTGCCTGGTTTAACAATGCTTCAGACTCTGATTTTGGCAAGTTGGAACGGCGTGGCTGGGGTTTGTAAAACCGCATCTGCATGCAAGACCTTGTCCTTGAAATTCCACTGGAATTGTGCATAGAACAGGAAGCCGGGTAGCGAAAATGATATACATATTCAATTAGATTTTAATAAATCGGTTAAACATATTTATGTAAGAGATAACATCCCATTTCGAGTACAATAATGCTGTTGATCAGCTCGTAGATGCGTAAAAAAAAATAATCAATTAGCACGTCAAGTTACAACATCAATACTCATTTCCATCAGTTAGTAACAACCATTCGTTTGCTCTCCAGTATCACTCAGATTAGCATCAAATGTGTGCCTAGGCGGTCCATCCTCAGCTAAAAATACTCATCATAAGCATCGCCACACCCTGAGGAACGATCGTGGTGGCCATCAAAATCAACCAACTGTTCCTCGAACAATCAATTCAGGATAAGTCTGACCTCGATCATCAACGATCTTAAAAGCCTAAGAAACATTGCAAATTCAATTTCCCAGCCACCACTCGCGTTAAATCTCAAAGACAGTAAATCTATGATAATACATGAAGAAGAGCAGCAATTAAGTAAGATAGAGTCCCAGCAACCCTTCCGCTCATTGACAGGCTTTATCAAGGATGGGTTGCCCAGAGATCTGCACATAAATACAAGTCACTGTGCCCTTTAATACTACAGAGTGAGAGGTCGTTTAATCTACTGATTAGCATTATCCAACATGAGAAAGTAGGGGAAAGTTCCTAGAAGGGAAAACACAAGGGAAGTTGGGTATTGATAGAGAGCTTTGAGATTGTCCTAACTCGTTACTATACTCGCAAGGGTGCAAAGTTGACCTTGATAACAAAGTAGGCATTCTACAAAAACACTATCATTTAATTAAGTAGATTATATGAATTGTACAATCACTAGAGAGTAGCTTCATAACTATCATATATTAAATACAAAGCCAAAACTGGGAAAATCCAGACCTCATTATGTTGTCAATTTTGAAGAAATAATGGAATTAGTTAAATTAACAGAAACTTATCCATAGGGATAAAAGACAAACTTTTAGCCAATATAAAAGAAAACTGTAATAATACACACATTATCTGAACTGAACTAGAAGTTTGATCAGAAGATTTACCATATCAAGATTGTTCTCCCAAAAGTTTCAAAAGTTGGCACCATATGGGTCCCATGGTTCCTAGCAGATCAGAAATCAACCATGCCACTGATGGCTTGTCAGCCATGCTTTCCCTCCCTCAAAACCATACTCCTCAGCAAATGCCCTTCCCTGGGTTTGGGCAACACAGCAAAGCGAGTAGTTTGCCCTAGGACTCTCCACCCCTGGAGAGAAAGATGTCAACCAAGATGGAGCTGGAAGCCAACCTATACCTTCTTGGGACTTGCCTTGCCCAACATCTAAGGTAGGTGGTGCCTATTTACTTGGAGAATGCTTTTTTTTTAGGTTATTTACTTGTACAATGCTCTGGACGAAAGCAAGCATTCTCCCCCCCCCCCCCCCCCCCCCCCCCCCCCCCCCCCCCCCCGAAATGGAGTAAAGCCGAGGATTCATTGCATAAAAGGAGGAAAATCACTTTGATATCTTGTCTCAGACAAATAAGTGACTCACTGGAGATGGAAATAAAATACTATATTTGATCTCGAAGTTCTAATATAGAACTTCTTCCAATCCTGGAATTGGGGATTAACAGCAGGAATGACATATTGCTATACACAGACACACACGGACACATACATATACATCATGGATGAAGTGCTTGCACAATTGTTTAAGCCCAGAGAAAGGCAGCAAAACCCAGCATCATCTTTAGACCTTTGGAAGCAAGGCATGCAAGCCTCCAACTTTGGCCCTGGAAAAAGTAGGGGTTTCATCAATAGAATTCTTGAAACAGAACTCCCAGCACTAAAGGGTGAAGGCATCAAGCAATACCATATTAAATACAACAAAATGTTTATTCAAAGGAGCACAAAATAGCTTTCTTTTCACTCCCATTGCTTGATTTCAATAATCAAGAGCTGCAGATAGAGAGGTCAACAAGAAACTTCTCAAAAGATATGTCAGCCAAACCTTTCTAATGATTAAAAAATCAACATCTTTGCTGGAAAATAATTAAATATCACAAATCCATCCACTTAGAAAAATATATAAAAAATTCACCCCAAAATTCAATGTGTGTGTGTGTGTGTAAATGAAGAATAAAACATGAAATAAAGAGCACAACAATGAGCCTGGACAAATTCATTTTTGTATAAAAGTATTTAGTACATGATTTCCAAATTACAAATTGAATCAACCAGAAGCTACACAATGTAACCACTCCTCCAGCTTCTTACAATGACGAGAAGGAAATTGTCAAGTGTAGAATATCCTATTCTAAAGGAAAAAAATCCCTTGATTGTTAGTTAACTAAGATGAATGCTAGTTTGAGCTGATTTTAAATTCCTAATCTCCATCAAATGTTCATCATTGGAAATGTTGAGTGAAATGCGGAGATTTGTCAATAGAGCTTCGTGTTCCCAACTTAAGGGCCCAGAAGCATATATTGCCTCTAGAGTGCTGCGATAAGCATGCAACTCTAATCTATGGATTCTTGCAGGTACATCCTCTTTCATAGAAAGGGGACATTTTCGTTCCTCATCTCCACAATTATAAAAGGAATCTGCATCACTACCAATAGGATCTGCATCTTGAGTAGGATCTGATAAATTATGACCAGACAACTCATTTGTACTGTTGCTAACAACACTACAACTACCAACAGAAGATGCAAGACTACTACAATCATTAGGTTCTGAACTTCTTTCATGGAAACAAAAAATAGAACCAATCTGATTTCCCCTCTCCAATTCAAACCATCCAGTTGTTCCATTATTACAGGAAGCATGCATGTATGTTTCACCCAGATTTACTCGTGGGCAAGCAACAGCATCTACCTTTTTCAGCAAGAGGGATTCACCCTCTTTCTGGATTCCTCTCGTTTTTCTGGCATATGGTTCAATATTAGAGGAGCAATAAGGGAGAGATCTCTTCAATATCCTAGATGAGACAGTATAAGGCTCTTGAAAGCATGTATTGTCTTGAGCAGCTAAACAATTATATCCTGCCTGCATCTTTCTTCTTGAAATGAATTGAGGAACTCCAGAAGTAATCTGATGACAATACGAGCTAGATGGTTTGTTGGATTTCACCAAATCACAACTCTCCAAACCCTGTGAAAAAAGCCAATGTAAAATCAGTCAAAACAAGGGTAAGGATAGGCGGTGCACTTCTCGATTAAAAGTGCAAACTCTTCATTGAATATTACACAGAAATTCACCATCTGAATATGAACACTGAAGTAAGTGAGAAAATTTTTTAGTCAAGATAAAACATACCAGGACCCAGTAAAAGGCAAGAACCTTTAAATGTTCTCACTAAAGTTCAACTAAGAAACAAAACATAATAACATATCAAAGAAAGACAAAATAGATGCCCACCTTTCTGATCACAATCCATTCATTATTTTGCCAAGACTGACGCACCCGAACGTTGGATTTGTGAACTCTGAACTCCTCACAAGACCCCAGTAGCCTAGCCAAATAATAATCTCTGCCAAAAGGCTTCACAACCATGGCTATTTTCCAAGAACCAACATCAAAAACTTCCACAATATCTCCAACTGCACAACTCTCCACACTTCCCACAGAAGGAGGACAGGGTCTAATGGCCTTCCTTGGCACTCTCTCCACAAGTGCCTCACTTCTCATGCCACAAGAACCTTCAAATACGACACTATAAGTGTGCCCATTGCCTGAAATAATCTTAGCACAAGCCCATTCAGCAGGAGTCGCCTCTTTCTTTCTTAGTACTTCCACTTTACTCCCCTTCATGAATCTCATGATTGTTATTCTGATTGAGAATTCAAGATTACAGAACCTGTACGACCCAAGATTTCATATGTTACGAATGGTTTATGTGATTCCGAACACCAAACATACAAGTCATACAATTTTCATTAAAAAACATAAAAAAGCATGCCGATATTTATTGGAACAACCACAAATATGTGCGTTGTGTGTAATCTTCTCTTTTTTGTTTTGGAGAGAACCAACAATCCAAGAAACCCAAATCAGTTGAGAATAAAATAAACTAAGAAAATACAAACATAACGGTGGTAGTTCATGCACAAATTAATAAAAAAACGATCAGTTTCCATATATATTTAAAAAATAAAAGTACAAAAACAACTAACAAGTATCAATCCAAGGCCAAGATAGCATTATTAAATTAAATAAATAGAGCAAAATTAAATCAAAACATATAACCGCAAAATTTTTCAAAAAAAAAAATTAATTAATATTTTCATTCTAGAGCATGCAGAGGACATCAAACTTCAGAGAAAAATTCCAAAAAAGAATCTTTGAATTGATACCAAAAAATGCAGATAGCACAACAATAAAGAAGTATTATGAGGAAAAATTGAAACCCTGGAACTAAAAATTAAGGAGAGAATTCACTGACCTTCCCCGATGATCGTACGAAAATGAATCACTGTAGAATCCAGACTTTTTCTCTTTATCGTTGTGTGCTTCTCTTTCTGATAGATTTGTGTGTTTTGCGATTGTGAGTTGGAAGGGGGAAAAATAGCTAGGGTTTGTTAGAACAAAAATAAATTGGTATAAATAATAAACATTTTTTTATACTTCTTTTCCAAGTTTTTTTTATACTTCTTTTCCAAGTTTAACTCCTACTCTCAAGTCTCAAGTCTCAACGATAAAAAAGGAGGGGTGCGTAGTGCACACAGACTCGTCTAAAGCGTTATCCTATTCATCTAGACCCTTTGAAATTTTGAATGAATCACAACACGTATCTCTCGAATTTTAATATTTAATATATAGATTAAATTTAAAAGTCTAGGAGATCCATTTTTTTTACGGCCATAAATTAATTTTTTTTAATGTATCTTTCAAATTTTCAACTTTTTTTTAACAAAAACAGATAATTTAATGTAGAGATTGAATTTGAATTGAACAGGCAAATATAAATTCATGTGATATTAACTAAAATTTAAATTTGTATTTGACCAATTCAATGAGAATCTTCTAAAGAGACCCAATATGGAAGAATGCTTATGAATTGAGAAGTGTTCGTACTAAAATTGACACTCAAGAATGGTATTCTCTCGCATGCATTATTATCATGAAAATCGTCGTGAACAATTGAGTAATGGCACGTATCGTTTTAGGGTGTTTAAGTACAGTGCATCCTTTTCTAAAAATAATGAGATATATTATTAAAAAAAACAATTTTTTCCTATAGACTCGTATTTACTTGATTTTTTCTAAAGTAAGTGTGTTGGATTTGTACATTCTAAAATTATGAATATCATTTCTCTAATAGTTCAAACTCCTCTATGATTTAAATAGAAAATGACCATAATTCGATGAACAATTTGCTATAATCTAGTATACTTGTCTTGTAACACACTGTTGGTTAAATCTACAGATATATTCACAAGATCGTTATGTTATCTCTTAGAACAAGACTTCAAATATTCCTTAAAAAGATTATACAAATGAGAAGGAGATATTCATTCTAACACATCATATGAGTATATGTTAATTTATAAATTTATTTTTGTAAGATCTCTTTGTAATTAAAGCGTCGGGCATCACTATCTCCCGCTATCATGCACCACATGTGTCGAAAGAGAAATCTAGGAGCTTTCGATGTCCAACATTAATCAGTCTAATTTCGTTTATCATCCCCATCTAACTACTTTCCTCGATTAGATTTGACGTACTCCAATATTTAAACCAATGCATTGTGTCTAACTCCACTTTCATGCATCTCTGTATACAGCCAACGCAGAATTGATGGCACCCTCCTTGACAAATCCATGCACGATGCTATTGTAAGTCAAACATATCCCTCGCCTCAGATGTCCGGCCAACTTTGCATTAACCATTGATAATAGTGTTAAATGTGAAGTCTGTGGGAACAATATTTGCACCTGCCATTTGGTCAGACAAATCAAAGGCATGTTCAGTATCTCTTTTTCTGAAATACCCATTCATCAAAACAGAATATCATGTGATGACATTAGGTTTTAAGCCATTTTCCACCATCTCCAAAAATAAACTGTTTGCAACATCCGTATTCCCTTCTCTGCAGTTTTAGCCTCATTAACCTTACCTTCTTCATAGAACCGTGGCAAAATATTATTATATGTGAACACATTGGCAATACCGCATTTGATTGCCTCATCAAACAACTGGGATGCATTTTCAAGAGAGCGAGATTTTAAGAATCCATGGATCAAGGAATTCACGTTAAAGACACTTGGCAGGATCCCCTTGTTTTTCATTTGGGTATAAAGCTCGTTGGCCTTTTCCATGTTCCCATTGTTACAGCACCATTCAATCAAGACTGACCAGTTTGTATTAAGATAATTTTGATATATGAAATTTGTATTTAGTTGATGATACGAAATATTTTTTAGAACATATTAATATTTATTGATAAAATTGGTCATTTTGATATATGAAATTGATCATATTTAAATATATAGGATTTGTATTTTTAAGCACGTGGTGCTAATTGTAAAATATATAAAAAAATAATAATTTTAAGAAAAAAATTAAAAATAATAATATTTTATTATTATTTAGTTCAAAGATGCAAAATAAATATCTAAAAGATGTGATTTTGAACATGCATATAGACAAACTAATGCTAGTGCTCCAGCCTCCCCTTCCTCCAAACACGCATGCATCATCACATGCACTGTATAACAATCGTCGCTAATTCCTTTCAATACCATCTTATTATGCATCTCTCGCCCTTCATTGAACAAGTTTCTTCGTACCAATGTTGTCAAAAGAATATTCATATAGGGTATCCAAGGAGTTATATCACTCTATCATTCTTCTAGAATAAAAGCATAGCATTTTTTATTCTATTGGCTCTAAAATAACTATTCAACAAACAATTAAAAACCCTTGGATCTAATCCAAACGCAAACCTTTTAGCGCATTCTGCCAAGTGATCAACTAAAACACCTAGGGTGGGACCAGAATCACATGAGACGCACTGATTAAACAAATTTTGAGCGGCTTTATGAGTCTGCAGAACCCCCCTAAAATGTGCAATAAAACACAAAAGCAATTCATGCTTTTAACAAAACCTCGCTTTTTCTCAGTCCCTTTGAAGTACTGCAAAGCCAATCTTGGCTTGCTCTTTTGGCTCAAAATGATGTTTATCACATGGGTTTGAGTCAACCGAGTTTTGAGATATTTATACGGCGATGTCTGCGTGTTTGGGTTGTAGGGAAAATGCGTTGATGGAAACTTCTAGTTCTGTGGTAGGTTTCGTGGGAAAGTTAGTAGGCGTTTGGATTAGGATTCATGAAAGATGGAGGCTCTAAGATGGGTGCTTTATTGGGAAATTGTGGTTGTGAGCATAAAGATTTAGGGTTTAAGAAGGAGTGGGTAAGGCATGGAGAATAAGTAATTGAAGATCTCATCGTTCAAGTGGGATCACACATAGAGAAGGTTACGAGCCAAAATCCTGAGACGTTGAGCTTAAAAGCACACTTCAGATGTCTTCACTATCGTTCAGACAAGGCTGGAGCTTGTCTGGTCTGGTCTGGTCTAGGCTTGGGATGGGAATATTAATGGAAATGACACTGCTAACTTGCTAGTAGCCTAGTATGCTGCCCAGGTTTGTTGGCTGCTATAAATTATATTTTTTAATATTTTTTAAAATTTTTAATTTTTTTAAAAATAAAAAAATATATTAATAGTTACCTACTTAATGATTAATATATTAGATATGTTAATTTATTAATTTTAAGTAAAAATTATAATTAAAATTAAATTAAATTAAATACATAAACCGTCAAAATGAAAGAACAAATCTATGGACCATATTATCATTTTCCTAATGTAAAACTCTCGAAGAGAGCTACTTACGCATGAATGTAATTTATAAAAATAAGATCGTTTTATAAAAATATTCTCAATTTAAAATATAATAATATAAAAAGTTGTAAAAAAAATTGTAAGATATGTTATGGGATAATGTTATATACAATCTTGAAAAGTGGAGAGTACTATTAAAATATATATATATATATATATATTTTATATGGATCCAAATTTATTCACTTATTTCAAAAGAATTCACATAAATTACACTCTCTAAAATTACAAATACCATTTCTCTTAACCATTATTATCGATCAATGAACATGTGATATGCATCACACCTCAGCACAACATTAAAATAAAAAATAATAAAAATAGAAAAACCTCTCAAGGATGATAAGAAGGTGGGGAGGGAGAGGTCTCTGACTCTCTCCCACTGTCTAAAAGAAGGATAAATTCATAAACATTATTCTATTTTAAACGTAATAAACAATTAAAAAATGATATTTACAATCAATATGCAATCTCGAGATATTTAAAAAATAAATAAAAAAAATTTAAAATTCACATGAAAAATTTATTTTTTTAACAGTAGTCTTGACTTTTTTTTCAATTAGAGTATGCAGAAACTATGCACTATATAGCATTAGCCTAATGGGTTAATCCAGGATGGAAATTGACAAAATTGAAAATCTAAGAAATTTTAAATCCATCTCAAACTAGCATCCAACCTTTTGAATTACATGATATGATACTGATTGTTCTCAACCATCTGATTAATTGCAACCTAATCTTCGCCATCAAAATAAAAGCTTTTGAAATGTTTGTCTGCTACTGCATATATTGAGTCTTGATACCAGATACAAGCTGGTGCGTATACAAAGGAAATTATCCGATACAGATTTTATGAAGTTTTGAGTTCAAATATATTGACATCAGACCAATCAACTATGTCAGAACAATGTTGGGAAAGAAAAAACAAAGCTTCAGTGCTGGGAAAGAGAGGTTCTGGTTGTTTGCGTCGAGGTCAATTCACGGACAAAATACCCAAGAGCATTGAGTAAAAAATTATCAATCCTGGGGAGTGAGATCTTGTTCCTTCCAATAATGATTTAGACATGTTATGGGCAGTTTTCTTCACTGCTTTCTGTGTGAGGAAGCACCATGGCCTTACCTTCAAAATCACCGAACTAAGACCTGCATCGAATTTCAGAAGTTCGTATTTTGTAAAGATGAATAAACAGGCTTACGTAAAAAAGACCTATAAACATTCCGAGATAAGCTATACTCAAATGAAAATTTTGCATTTGTCATAAATTCACACCAATCCACAGTCATTTGAATTTTGAACCAAAACCCAGCTTACAACCCAGTAAATAAAAGGGAGGGGAGAATAAATGAAATATAAGAAACCAGATATCAGTACAAAATGAAATAACAGCTTAAAAAACAAAACAAAAATTTATTCCCATGATTAATGAGATGTTTAAGCCTCAAACCAATTCTATCTCCAGTACAGGATATAATGAATATTAAAAACCCTCATTTAAGGTTCTTTTCTTGTGTGTAAATCTACAGCCTTTAATTCGAGGCACTTTGCAGGCAACAGTTCCTTCTTTTTTGGCATTCATTTACAATCAAGAAGAACTTTTCTCTCAGCGGTTTGCAATTCAAGTGAGCCTAGGCACTTATTCAATAACATTGGTCATAATCCATTATCCACTCGAGCATTTCAATATGTTTTTTTTTTTTTTTATAAGTAAAAAATTATATATATCAAAAGGAGAAACCCAGTACGCCGAATGTCTACAAGAAAACACCTTACCCAAAATGACCCAAAAAGCCCCTAATGACCCAAAAATTCCGTGGAAAAACAACCCAAAATACACCAGACCCAGAAGAACTTTTCTCTCAGTGGTTTGCAATTCAAGTGAGCCTAGGCACCTATTCAATAACATTGGTCATAATCCATTATCCACTCAAGCATTTCAATATGTTTTTTTTTTTTTTTTTTTTTATAAGTAAAAAATGATATATATCTAAAGGAGAAACCAAGTACACTGAATGTATACAAGAAAACACCTTGCCCAAAATGACCCAAAAAGCCCATGGAAAAACAACCAAAAATACACCAGACCCAACCCCAACCCCTTGTTTCCCGTAGAACTAAAACTTTACCCGAACCCCAACCTCTTGATTCCGTCTTCACAATGCCCTTCATTTAGACTTCCCTCTAGTTGAGCTACCACCCTTAGCATCGTAGTTGATTGTCCAAGAAAGACGTTGTAACTCCCTGCTTTTCTTGAAACTTGATTTGGTTTCAAGCGCGTGGCTTGCCTCAACCACAATGATTAGTTCTTTAAATTGATCTTCATATCCTCCATGTGAGATTCCCACAAACTACTGAATCTCGTTAACTTTAGAATCTAGTCCGCTATTGAAGGAAAAGAGACCAGGGGAGCAACATTATCCCCAGACACAGTATCCAACTGCACTCCCGATTTTACACAAGGCACTAACGCCAAACCCATAGGTTCTCAAGCAACTCCATTGGTTCTCTCCATTGGAGATTATGGGGTGACAGTAAGTCCCTTCACCTCTGGGTTGATAACGGATCCTACATCTCCTTCAGACCTCGGCAGTACACCATTTTCCTTCAACTCTGAAAAGGGAGCCATAGTTTCTTCGGTGACCAAGGGTGTAATACCGACTATCAGTCTATCCTGTGTTACATGAGGCGAATGACATTCCACTGATGTCTCTACGCCAATACTCAACGTAGACCCCGCTTCAAATAACCCATATTTCCTTTTCACCCGCCATACTCTCCTGGATCTGGTTATAGGGACAGGGCCGAATCCGATCTTCCACTTTCCTTTTTTTGAATTTAAAGGATTCAGGCTTATCTTGTTACTTACAACCCCGTTGCCTCCAACTGAAAGCCGGTCTATTTTTGTAGACAAACATTTCAATATGTAAATCAACATACACAACACCACCCACCCTACTTTCTACAAACAACGTCAAATTCAATTTAATAACAATTTACAAACAGATAAGAACTTACTCCAAAATTATAGCAGTTCCTAGCTCTAGACACACACAACTACAATTACATGTGATTCAAATCTCCACACCAAAAGCAAACACTGAAAAGGAGAAATCGTTTTTTTTTTTATTTATAAGTAAACAATAGTATTAATAAAGGATAAGCACAAAAGGGACGAATAGAGCAGCACCGCGCATTGAAGAAACTCAAGGGGTCCAACGTCTGCCGCTACCCAGCCGTCCTCCACTGCCTACCACCTCCATCTCCATCTCCAACCATCTACCTTGCCATTTTCATTCCCTACTTTTTATTTAATTTTAATTTAAAGTTTATGATGTATTTTTGAGATCTTTGGCTTAGAAGTTTTGACATTTTATTTGCAGTTTATTTTACTCGATGTTAATTATTTTTCTTGCTTCTTTAAGTTTCCATTAAATAGGCATTATAATTGTCACGGATTGATTTTGAGAATTTATGATTTAAATACAAGGATGAACCCTAGAATTTTGATTTTGGAGCTTTTCAATTTTCAGCTCGTATTGCATGAATTATTTTCTAATCTAGCTTAGTTCTTAGTTTAGTTTTGTTAATCTGTTAGTTCCATTAGACATTAGATTGATTAAGGGTTAATTAATTTCAGTTTTGCTAATTAATTTTCTGTCAATTGAAATTGCTTAGCTTAGTTGGTTTCTTGATTGCTTAATTTCACTTTGTTAGATTTAAATGTTAATTTTGAGCCTTGAAATTAGTTTGACAATTTTCGTTGGTTAAAAGGTGACAATTTCGTTGACCAATGAACCAAAAGCAAACACTGAAAAGGAGAAATCTCCCGTCTTCTTCAGATGTATATGGCCAAAATTGTGATAAAAGCAACCAAGACAGTTCCATTTATACTTATCAAAAAAAAAAAAAAAAAAGACAGTTCCATTTGTACTCTTCTCAGGTTTTTCCAGTTGAAGATAAATAGTCCTTTGTTTATGATGCGTAAAAAGCTAGAGCTAAAGATTTAAAGAACCCAACTGCATATTGTATCCCGATCATCAACAGAAAGAGAAAAAATTGAAGAGAACTTCAGAATTTGCATTGAAAGAGTTGATATTAATTACACGCTTGATTAACATATTGAGATTGCTTTGGTGTATGGAATATAATAACATATTCACACCTAAGATACACATAATAGAAGCTTCAGTGTATATTCTTCCTGTAAAGTTTTTTTAAAAATAGAAGCAAATAGTACCTCAAATTTCAGTTTGTTCACCAATAATCCCGGCAAGAGCACAACCCATCTTTGAAATGGTGGAACCTCTTAGCATCTCGTATAATGAGTTCTCGGCCAACAAGCTTTGAGATGATCTTCAGTGCAGTATGGCAATCACCACAAACACGAAGATTCTTGATTATCCTAATAGGTGATCGAGCTGGACTACTCAGGAGACCATCAGCAATAGCAAGTCTCTCGCTGTGAGCAAGAAGGGCTTCCTCCTTGGCTTCCTGGTCTATATCATGCAACACAAATCTAGTCTCTGGTATATAACCAGCCTCTTTCATTTGTTCCTTCAAAGCCCTAAGTTCTGCATAGATCCTATCCGTGCCAGGATGAGATCTATCCCCTGCTCGATATTCATGGACCCGACTCCTAACTTCTAAAAGATTTTGACTAGATAGTTTCTTCTTCTCTTTCTGTTTTGCAATGTCTGAAGGTTTCACAGGTAGAAGACCAGCCTTCGATTGCTCATTCAAGCGTGAGGGTTCTAACTGCCCCACAATCTCAGCACAAAGATCACCAAGCTCCCTGTGCCCATGAACTCTGCAGAGATTCATTAGAGTTTCCCATACATCAACACTTGGCTCCAATGGCATCTTTCCAATGAACTCAAAAGCCTCATCCAGAAACCCTGTACTTCCTAGCATGTCTACTACACTCACATAATGATTCATGGATGGGACAATGCCATAATCCTTGCTCATTGATTCAAAGTGCAGCATTCCCTCATCAATATCTCCTAGAACACTACAAGCAGTAAAAACTCCAATAAACATTTGACCATCAGGTTTCAGTCCTGTTTTCTTAAACTTAGTAAATAGATCAATGGCATCCTCCCCATAATCATTCTTAGCAAGCCATGTTATCATAACATCCCACGATGTCAAATTGTGCTTGGGCATTGTGTTAAACACTTGCCAAGCGTCATCTATGGAACCACATTTCCAATACATCTCTAAGATTCGGTTGTAGGTGCTCACTCTGAGAGGAGACTGTATTCTTACAATGTGTTCATGAACATATTTTGCTTCCTGTAGAGATCGAGCCTCACCACATGCCTGCATCAACTGCAAATATCGGGGCAAATCAACAGGAAGACACTGCTTTTCTAAAATACCTAAGACTTCTACAGCTTCCTTCACTTTCCCCTCTTTGCAAAAACTATCTAGCTCCTCAAGTGTACCGACATATGGGTGATTGTCAGATGTTTCAGCCAATTCACCCCCATTTGTTGAATGACTGGATGATTGAGAACTAGTCGTCATAATCTGAGAAGCATTTGAGTTTGGCGGATTTTGTCCTCCATAGAGGCTCTGATTATAATGTCCAGCACTAGGGCTCTGCTGACACCAACTTTGGCCTTGCGGCTGCACTCCAGCATTCACCATGTTATGATCATACGAGGCTTGCTGAGCTTGCCCAAAATTTTGCATGTAGTTCTCGTTTAGGCTTCCCTGAGATTCTGAAAGGCCTTGGGAATTAAATCCATGTGGATTCTGCCTCGTTGCTCTAGCTCCCTCCAGGTAAGACCCATATGAATGCTGTATATTTCTATTTATCCCGTTGAACCCGCTCATACTATGCTGTACCGGTGAACTCTGGGTGTAATCCCCATTATGGTTCTGCAAGAACTTTCCGTCATTATTCACATAATGCCCACTAAAATTCCCATTTTGCTGATATTGGTTATTCTGCGATTCATTTATAGTGCTTTCCTTGTAAACTTCGCCGTTGTTCTGGTGAAAGCCACTTGAATTCCGCTCAAACCCTCTCGAATTACTTGCAGAAATTCCGTTTGGGTCCAGCTGTGGCCTTCCACTACTCTGACCATAATTTCCACTAAAGTTTCCATTTTGTTCAACTGGGTGGTTTTGATATGTACTTCTATAGCTTTCCCTATAAAGCCCACTAGAATTTTGCTGCAAATCACCATAGTTTTGCCCATAAAGCCCACTAAAACTTTCGTTTTGCGCAACTGGGTTCACCACAAAATCGTTTGTTGTGCTTTCTCCACAATTCCCGTTGGGGTTTGAGCTCCGTGAAGCCCCCACGGAACTTCCCCCGATAAAACTGGTTGATTTCTGGTGAAAAACCATGGGATTTTGGTTCTCAACGTAAAACCCACCAGAGTTTTGCTGATATTCTGAAGAGTTGTCTACGTGATATCCATTAGCGTTTTGAAGATCTGTTCTTTCAGCGGCACTGCTGATGCTGAGATTTCTCAGCAATGTAAGCTTTTTGAATGAATCTAATGAGTTGCTGGAAGAACATACCTTAGATAGTACTGCGAGGAAGTTGTTTGTGAGACTCGTCGCTCCCTTTGTGGACATTTATGCCACCAATCCCTCTACTGTTTCGACACTTACAAGTTGAGAGAAAGAGAGAGAAAGTTACAGAAGGAGAGAATTCCACAGAGGGAAGGAGATGCTGGACTTATGGAGGCGCTGCTAGAACGATAAACCCTATTGAGCTACAAACGGACTGAGGTCCTCCTCGTCGACGAATGAAAAAAAGGAATAAGCTTTTCTTTTGTCAACTATGTAACACGGGAATTCAAAAAAAAAAAAAAAAAAACTATTTAACACGGACTAGCTGTTCACGCGTTCGATGAAATAGAAATAAATTTCTAATTTTTAAGTTTTTCAATTTTTAAATATGTTCATCAAATGTGTCATATATATTTTAATACTAGGTCTGAACAACGTACAAACGTTTACTTAGTTCGGTAAAATAATTATTTAAAAAAAAGTATATATTTTATAAAAAAAATAATTTTAATTAATAATTTAAAGCATATGAGAAAAAATATGAAATTTAACAAATATTTTAGGATAATGATAGTTAAATAGAGTATAATAATTACATACTTGCATAGATTAGAAAATAAAAATATTAGTTTAAAATATAACATAATCCAACACATATTCATAATATCAATAGTTTTAACAAAGTTATCTACGATAAGTTTAATACAAGATCAACAAAAACATTAGTTCAAAATATAGCATAGTCCAACACATATTTATAACATCGATAGTTTTAACAACAAACCCAATAAAAACATCAGTTCAAAATATGAATCCTTTGATTTTTTACTATGATCCATCATTTTGTGCCATCATGTACAACATAAATAAAGACGACATTGAAATTCTTGTGCTGTTGTTGGTTGAATCGATTGGGGTCTATTAAAAGTTCAATTATCCACTATTTTTGTGAAGCTTATGCTACAAGATTTTTTATATATGGCAAATGCTCCTGCAAAAGAAATTTTTAATAGTCTTACATGATTAATAAAAATTTAAAAAACTTATATATTGAAAATTGATATCTTGTAAATTAACACAAATATTTGAATGCAATGTTTTTAATTAAATTACTATGCATGTTATAAATAAAAATAAAATTGGCATAACAGACAAGTATATAAAAATCAATTTAAATGATTTTTATTATAATTTGCTTTTAATAGTTTTTTTTAATATAAACATCAATGTCCTTATAGATAATGTAATAAATATGTCAAAAATTCTAAGATGGATTTTTTTACTCATAACAATAAAGGTAATGGAAAATAAGAAAATATACACCGCCAATATGATTCATAAGCTCAACTGTCGAATAACTAAATGTTTATTCTACAACTTCACCAAACATAATAGCAAATAGTTTTTATGTACTATCGTCGAGTTCAACATATACTCAACAACTATAAATTTGATAGAAATATAATTTTAAGTTATAATCAATACAAACTATACATTTAATCTATCACACAAATTATCAAACAAAAAATTCAAAAGATACATACTATAGTTGGGAAATGTTTTGGTGTTTGCAATGGTAAAAATGAAGCTATCATTGTAATCATGCTCAGTTTCTTTATTAAAACCAATACATAACATGTAAAAAAATATCTGGCGCAAGTCAACCACAATTATCTTTGTTTTTATCCAAAAATTTACTTTCTACATTACATTAGAAACAATTTTTTAGATAAATTAATTGTATAAATATTTGGATTTGTTACGAAGAATAGGATTTTACCGCCATGAGTTTGAAACTTTTGATCAACTCAGCAACATCACAATTATTGATTATTTCCCAAATACCAATAGAAGACAGAGATGCAAACGGGTATTTCAAGCATTTTGCAATAATACTCTCAAGTAATGAAACATTAATTATCACCCTTAAAATTCATAAAAACAAATGTAACATAAGAAATAAAAATATAGAGATTTCAATATTCAAGTGGCATGAAATAAATAATGATTTTTTTGTGACGATTACTACTCTTGCAGTGAAGTTGCCTCAAGAACAATAAGATTGATTATAAATTTACATTTCGGATTTGATGAAAGAGACAATCATTTATTGAAAATAGAGATTATGATTAATGCAAGCATATATAATATAAAAGAAAATATAAGATTGTTAATTATTAAAAATATCATTATAAGAACCAATTATTGTCTTTGTTCCAAGTATAACTGGTTTTGTCCTAATTATTTTCGAAATTTTTTTACATTCATCTTGCACAAATCGACCCCCACATAGTTAAACATATGGGGTTTAAGTTACAAGATTGGAATAAAAAAAAATTAATAGAATATGCAAGAAATAAAGACTGAAACATAATTATAAAAGAGTGAAATACCAAAAAAATATTTTTATCTTTGATCCATGACATATATGAGATATATTTCCTGAATAGTTATTGGTTCATGCACTGAAATTATATCTCTACATGGCTTGATATGGATTGCAACGGCTAAAATATATGACAAATAAGATTTAAATTTTTAATATATTGATAATTAAAGATCCTAAAATAAAGAGTGAATTACCTATTTCTACAATCGAGTCTTTGTAAGCCTCTAATTTATTAAACGGAATGAGCTGGTACTTGGGTGGCTCCAATTATTCTTCATCCCTTGAAACTTCCTCAATTATTGTTTTAAAATTTAAGATTCATTGATATTCATGTGTTTTAATTCTATATTTTGAATCTAATGGCCTCACATATGCATTACTGATATAATATGACCGGAAAATATGTAAAGTATCATCTCGTGAGTCAATATCTTTATCAAATATTGTAGCATGCACTCGATTTCCCTGTATAGTATAAAAAATTGTAACAAATAATTTACAAAAAAAAAAATTGTAATGAATAATTGAGTATAATAATTTGTTTGATTTTAAATTGTTTTTGGGTTTTAAAAAAATATTTTTTTAAATTTGGTATAGGAATAGAACTAAATGAATGGAACATCATCAACATTTATATAATATGAAAAGATTTAAAAAATAAAACATCAAAAGACCTAACAAACCAGTAGTAAAAAAAAAACAAAGCTTAATAAATAGGATGCAAAAATAACAGAATCCTTTATCAGTTTTTAGTACACAAAAAAATAAAAAATAAAAGACAATAGATAAAAATAAATATTATACCTCTGGATCAATCAATGTTAGGCTTTGGTATTTCACTGGTGAGCGTTGGCTTGTTTGTTTGGGTGACTTTTCTGTCTCGATCATTTTGATTTTCTAATTCTTTATACTTGGAATGATATATTTTATCGATGTATAAACCGTTCGCATCTTTAAAGTTATTCACATACAAATATATTAAACGTGTAAGTATAGTAAACCCAATACTAAATTTTAAAAAAAAATTGCAAAGAAAATTAAAGAATACAATACTAAACATACAGAAAAGAGAATTATATTAAATGCGCAATTTTGTTTAAGTAGTTAAACTCAAATTATACAATTGAATCATTACTCATATAACATTAATCTGAACATACCAATCTTAACAATTCTGTATACACAATATTTTTTGTGTAGTTCTTTTCTGATTGTTCAGTCAATACTGGCCGTATTAAAACTCTTATTGTAGATGCAATCTTAACCCTTGATAAAGTCACATATTATTGATCATGTAAGAAAACAGGTTGAGGTAAATATATTCCAACAAAATTCAATGTTTGCATTTGTGACTTATTTATAGTCATTGCGAACTTAATTTGATAGGGAACTGGGTTCGTTTGAATGAGAAACTATTATTTTCATCAACATTTGGCAAGAATGAGATCTATGGAATAAAGACTCTTTTTCCGCTATGGTGCCTAATTACAATTTCTGCATTAATAACATTTTGATCAAAAGCTCGACAAATTAGACATGTTCCGTTGCATAATCATTCTGAATGATTAATATTTCTAAGCAGCATAATATGAGAGTTTATCTTCAGTTACAATTCATGCAGAGGAAGTCCATTTGGAGTTAGAGTTTTTCAAAAATCCTCCATAACTGATTGTTCAGATGCATCTATTATTTCATCAAACATATGATATCGCCTAAGCTCACCAGGAAACTTATGAATTAGTAATGTATTTATTTCATCAATATAACTGTTATTTAGTGTTAATATAGTCCGATTCATCATAATTGAAATATTTATTGAATATTCATGAATATAATGAAAAACAACATCTATTAAATTATCTAAAGAAGTACAGTCATCTTCATAGGAAACAAGCATGCCATCAAGAATTTTTATAGTTTTATCACCTGTGATTAGTGGCATTTTGTTACCTAATTCTAACACATATTCTGAAAAAACTGGATTCAATCTTGATCGCATATTTTCAGTCAAATGAAGTTTAATCAATGTAAGCCACAAATAGAAATAAACCAAATTGGCGTCAACATGTTCTTGTCTTGTTCATTTACGAACCACAGGTAAAATTTGACGAAAAGCTTCATAAAAAATGACAACTTTTCCACTGAATGTTAACTATATATCATTAATATTTTGTAGCATTTTATCTAATGTTTCGATGTGTTGTTTTCTTGACATAAGAGTCGCATCCCATATAATTAACCTTACTACATGTAGTAACTTTGCAATGGTACTTTGTTTACTGACACAACTTATGCTATGTTCATCAGTATCTAGTGGAATCTTAAAGCATGAGTGTGATATTTGACCTCCAAGAATGATAGATGTAGTAACACCAGATGAAACAGTTGCAAGTGTCACTAATTTTCTTTATTTTATTGCGGCGATAAGTGTCTTATACATGAATGTCTTTCTTGTCCCACTAGGGCCATCAACAAAGAATGTAACAGTTCTATTTGAAAAAATATTTTTCAAACTGAATTATAGACGTGTCTTTGTTCACTATTAAGGGCTTCTGATGCAGAAATATCTTTATCTGAAATTTCAACAGCTAATTCATTATCGATTTCCCTAGATTTGAATTGGTCTTCATCTAAACAAATGTCATCATCAAGAAGTTGGAACGAATTGATGTCGTTCCCATTGATTCAAGTGTGAAAGAGATTGAACGCAAAACTTTCATTCTTACATTCAACATAGAATATTTAGTTAACTTAAAATCAACTGGCATATCTTACTCAAAACGTTCTCAAAGCTCTCTCGAATTGGTTAGATTACAATAAACAAATATAGTTGTAAATAATCGTCTCAAACTAGACGACATTTGATATAGAGATGCTTCATGTAAACAATTTTCTAAGTTACTCTCTCTATAGCAAACCATACATAGTTGCTGCCCCACGAAATGTTGGAGCCACAACACCATCAACTGTTCTAAGATCTCCAAATGACAAAAGTCCTCTTACATGGTTTAGTAATATCCATACTTCTCACCTTCAAATGGATTTGCTGTGACAATTTGACTTATAACAATTTTCTTTTTCCGACAAGTCTACTCTTTGTATTGTTGACTCCAAATATAAAATCCTGTTAACATCGATTTTGCAAACCGATTAGAATTGAGAACATTAATTTAGTCTTCATTTGCTCGTGTTGATCCTCAAGATATAAATATAAGCTATACATTGTTGGGTATATTTCATTAATAATGAAGCCATATATTATCCACTTAACTTCAGGCGGAGCAATCTATCAGGACGATTGGAATTGTTGGATTTTATCAATTTGTTGATTGTTTTGTTCAGAAATCAAATTGAAAGCAATACGATCATGCCATTTATAAATGTACTTATAAATATATTTGGCTATTTTTATCGTAAAACAAATCTCGACGTTAATGTGGCAGTTAAATGTTGCAAGTAAATACGGATTATATGGAACGATCCAACAGTTATCCAAATTATGACTTCTCATTTTGACAATTATTCTATTGTCAGAATGCCTATATATTGAGAAATAATAATTTCCATTAGTCGTACCTAATACAAAATTTTTTGAATAATGGCTTTTACAACAACTATTTTTTTCATGTAAACATTTGTTGGATTCAGTACTCCACATGGTTCATGCATCACATGCTTAACAATAGCGTTATACAAGTGTAAATTCATATTTTTATCAAGTATTTATGTTGAAACAATCATATCAAAAGATTCAGACGTATAGAGTTTTCAATCCCTCTGTAATATAATTAAAAGATGAGCATGTGGAAGCCATATGTTTTGGTGCTCAATACCATAAACATATGCTAAGACTTTTCCAAATATCTGCCGCTTGAATAATCGATCATTTAATTCTTCTAATTTTGTACGAAAGACCCAAGCAACCAAATCAGACCGATTTTGACTCTCCTCATGTAGGTGTAATTCATTTGAAATTTCTTACCAGTTTAGATTGCATGTCATGGTTAAAAACATGTTTGATTTACCATAATGCTGAACTAAAGTCATTACTTTCATATATCTTTTTCGCTTGTCTCTTGGACCTTCAATAAACAACGAAGGCCGAATAATCTGTTTTTCAACATTAAATGCATTAGTTTCTCCAAGCATAATGATATCAACAGTACCTTGATATAACTCAGATTGAATATGTTGTTGTTTGTTACGGAAATATTCTAATATTGACATCTCGATCTTAACATACATATCAACAACAAATTGTTGCAATAGATGACCAGGCAACAACAAAATTGATCTGACATTTTCTGTTATTTACAATTTATAGCAATAATATTCAAGGTACAAAATAATTGGATCATTCATTTTACTGTTTAATGCTACAAAAGTTGGGAGTGAATGCAATATTATAAAGTTGGACGTCTGCAAACTAAGCACAAAATGGAAAGATTAAGATTACAATATAACCTTGCTATTATCTTGTAGGTAATTATTCTGTTGACATTGATTGGAAAGGATCTATTGATGGGGTTGTTTCATTACATATTAATGTGTTTCCTCTATTGACCCTTTGAATGCCTTGATGCAAACCAGTATCCCCAAAAGGAAATAACAGTGGATACTGAAGTGGATAATATCAGCCAAAATAATATTGAACTATATGACTTCCATAAGAATGACTAAAGATACAAATATCTCGACCTCCTAACTGATCTGCATCTTCATTTTCAATCTTTATTGCTGCAACTTGTGAAGATGTTGGGGCATTGAATACACGTTGATCTAGACCAGCATCTGATCTTATATGGATTATTTGATTTTTTAAATTTGGCAAATCACCAAGAGATCGAAAAAACAGAGAATATGAATTGATGCGAAGATTATTGATGACTTGAGTTATAATTGATGGATTCATTATATCTGAATTAGAAATGCGATTTTCTAATTCATGCTTTGTATCATAGAAATACAATTGAAGATAAGAAGGATGACGATTTTAAAGGGACTAAATCATTGATATAATGATAGATCTATCATTGAATTCGGAAAGTATAAATTCCTCTATTCTATCTGCAAATATCTCTATTGAATTTAACTCCAAAATATGTAAACGCGAACTTGTTATTATAAGTCCGAACATATATTTTAAAATACTCAACTTCATCTATGTCGGAGGTAAAAAGATCATAAAGTTGGTCGGGGACATCATTTGTGGCCAAATAAATTATCCCATCAGCACAACAAAATCTATTTGTTTTATGATATAATCGTTTTGCTTTATAATGTCTGCAACAAGGCACATATGTCAAATAATATGCTTCAAATGGCACGACTTGCAATAATTGTCTAAATCCTGCAGAGCGGTGATGCCTCTCACCTATTGAGTTCAAAAATGAACACAAGACAATAGGCGTAAACCCATCAAATTCTTTGAATGATCTGACTAATGAAGCTACTGGAAGAGTGGCAAGAGTTGACAATGGAATCAGAAGAACGAATAATATAATTATACTTGTTTCTTACCCCTACAAAGTGGTGGTATACTTGTTTCAAAACTTGACTCTTCCCAAAGAACACATGGAACTTATTTGAATAGAATGTTCCCAAATTTCAATGAAAAAATAATATAAGACTGCTTGAATAAAAAAGATGAAAAAATAATTTCAGGAAAATATGTTGAATCAAAAGCTAATTAGAGACGATCGTTTCATCTATGTGTGTTTCCTGATTTACGTGTAAGGAAACCCATATAATAACTCGAATAATCATAACGATTCGCCACATTGTTTAATTATGAAGTTGCCTATGAATCAACCACACTGACATTAACACCAAGTGGAACACATATTTCATGAGACGAAGTCAATTCATCAATGTCAACATCAGCGCAAAAAATTTGTTGTCTCTTTGACACTTTTTGTAGAACAATGAAGTCCTGAATGATATTTATATGTTTGATATCATCATTTGAAAATTCATCAATTGACATAATCATTTAATCAGCACCAAATGAAGCTAAATCTTTTAACTGGATGAATTTGTTTCTAAATGCTTTTTTTAGCATATCTTTGTCTGTTTTCTACGAAATTCTTCATTTTTATCTTCTAATTAATCTTTATACGGGATTTTCTTTACTGGTTGTTTTCCATGATCTTTAAAAAATAGTTTCTAAGCTTAATTTTTATAAAATTAATATTACTATTTCAAAACAAATGTTACATAACTCATTAACACAATCTTACCACTTCTCATTATGTTAATGAAACAAATAATTATTCCAAACGTTGGATATTGTTCCACACAATCAAGACTAAATGAATAATTAACAACTGCTTAATGCGAAATCTTCACCTCCACGGTGCGTTTTAAATGCTATAAACAATTTCGTTGATTCATATGTTGAAAAATACATATCAAATCAATAATGAAATAAAGATAACAAAATAACACATGAAATGAAAAAATACCATGAAAATGGAACTTATAAAAAGCATAAGATCGATATCACATATCAAAATTCTTAAAATAAAATATTTCTCAAAATTAATTTACTATTAGCATGTACCCATTAAAAATTACAAGCAGGGACCAGCAAAAAAAGATATATAATATATATATAAAGGCACTTATAGGTCTTGAAATGAATAGTGGAGAGTCTTTTATATATTTAGATATCTTGATAAGGAGAATAATTTTTGTTTAGACATAAAAGACATTGTAAGTTTTGATTGCATTGTACACACACGTATAAATTGTTAAAATTCATTATTTTGTTTTCTTCCTTTGTGGTTTTATAAAAAAGTTGATTTCAATCAATAATTTAATGCATAGAGAAAAAAATGTGCGTTGTAATAATATTGTCGTGCACAATTAACCTTAAAGTTTTTAACTTTTCAGTAATAAATTAAGTAACGGAAGAAACCCAAAATCTTTCTAAAATACTTAGGAAAAAAGATTTTGAACTTGGCATATTTATTACATTTTTGAGCAAGAATAAAACTTATTATAACAACAATTCCTAAAACACCAAGAACATTCCTCTATTGCATAGAAAAAGTGACAAAAAAAATTGAATAAAACATCCTATGTGTTTTTGGTGTTATTATTACAATATAAATTTGATTTTTTTAAATAATGTAGTAAATTTACAAATTCAAAAAAATCACGTTCCTTCATAACAAAGAATTTACAAAAAAATATAGATAGTATAATTCAAATGACAAATTTGCTGGTTGTAAATACCATATGTGCTCTAATCGGTATATTTATAAACAATTTTTTTCTCACGACTAAATTTATTATTTTAATTTAGTCATTTTTTGTTTTTTGGATAGTTTTTCTATATTCAGTTTCATCTTTATTTGGAGATCCGATCTCTTCTAAATTATCGTGTGTGTGTGTGTGTATATATATATATCTATACCAAAAGTTTTCTATCAATCAAGTAATCACAATCAGAACATCTGATTAGTCAAAATTTCAGAGATATGCTAGTAACTAACTAATTTTTTGATTTAAAATATTTATTAAACCGTTATTTGAAAAAAGTGATACTTATATTACTGCAACAAAAATAAGAAAAGACGAAAGTATAAAATGTTTCTTATGTACTCAAAAGGGAGGAGATCAATGGCAAATAATAATAATAATAATAATCATAAAGAAAAAGTATTATAAGCGTGATTCGAATTTTTTTATACTTATTTAAAATAAGTATAAAAATGTTGTTCAAATATATTTTTTGCAAACATTTTGGAATGGTGCAAAAAAATTTAAACCACTTTTAAAACTGTTCTTTATTATTTTATTCAAACATTTCTCATTGATCCCAATCTCAATGGGTACACAAGAAATTTTGTTACACTTCTCCTGTTTTGCCACAATCACATAATTATATATATATATATATATATATATATTTATAAAGAATGAAATAGAAATTCTAAATCATATAACCTTCAATTTTAAATAACATTTTATATTATTATTGGTTCTTTAATTCTAATTTTTTTTATTATTATTATCGCTTCCATTATTTTATTTTACTAAAATACTTAAGAAAAAATGATTTAGAATTTGTCATATTCATTACATTTTTGAGCAATAACAAAACTTATCATATTCTCTTACAAAGAACATTCCTCCCTTACAAAGAAAATGAGATAAAAAAAAATTTTGAATAAAATATGTTAAATTATATTCTCTTTTCTTGGAAAGAAAGAATGTCCCAAGTGTTTTTGGTTTTATCATTATAATATCAATTTTGTTTTTTTTAATAATGTAGCAAATTACCGAATTCAAAAAAATCATTATTTGGAAAAAGTCATAATTACACTACTGAAATGAAATAAGAAAAATTAAAAGGCTAAAATGCTTATTATGTACTCAAAGGGAAAGAGATTAATGACAAATATAAGAATAAATAAAGAATAAACATTATAAGCATGGTTCAATTTTTTTATACTTATTTAGAATAAGTACAAAAAGAATGTTCAAATATATTTTTTGCAAACATTTTGGAACAATGCAAAAAAAAAATTAAACCACTCTTAAAACTTGTTTATAGTATTTTATTCAAAACTTTCTTATTAATTCAAAACCAACGGGGATACATGAATTTGTTTTTACACTTCTCCTATTTTGTCACAATAATTTATTATATAAATTTCAATTTTTTAATAATATTTTATATTATTATTGGCTCTTTAATTTCAACTTATTTTTATTATTATTATAATAATTTTCACTATTTTATTTTACTATTGCAAAAGTTGTTGTATATTTTGTGTTAAAGTATTTTTTTATATTTTATTTTGACTTTTCAGATTGGGCCTTTTGTGCTGGTGGGTTATGCGTAGTGTTTGGGTGAGTTTTATTATTATTGGACCAAGGGTGTGTGTGTGAAGTGTCCAGCCTGTGTGCCAAAAGGGAACCCAGCCCTTCTTCCTAAATGCTGCCGTTTTGAGTTAAGGGTAAAAACTCTATCTTTTTCTTCTCGTCCCCCCTCCGCGCCACACACGCTTTTCCCATTTCACTCAATTCTTCAACTCTCTCGGATCTACCCCAGCTCCATTCCCTCTCCTTCACGACTCTATGTAACCGCTTGCGACGTTGTGCGTCGCCTCCAGCCACCAACTTAGCCACCCACAGCAGCAGCGCCCCCCCCCCTTAAAAAAAAAATCATTGAAGTTGTGAGACCCAACCACAACGCCTCTCTCTCCCTCTGTTTCTCTCACTTCAGTCACAACCTAGCTGATTTCCAGCACTCCCACCAGGCGGCCGCCTCATGCCAGTAAGCTCATTTCTCAGTATTTTTATTGGTTCAACTCGCTTCATATTTTCCCTCTTTTATATATATATTATTTAGATCTACGATTTTTACCCCTACCTATGAGAAAAAAAAAATCATTTGTTGTTCTTTGCAAACATTTTTATTGAACACATTTTTGTTAAAAAATTTTACCATAAAACGTTTGTTGTTCTAGATCTATAGAAATTTCTACCGAGTTTGTTGATTACCCACTCCAAAATATTTCAGATCTCCTACTACTGAGCATATATCGACCATTTTTTTATTTTAAGATAACCTATTCTTTCATTCAGCTTCTGAGGGATTTTTTTAGAAGTCAATTGCATATATTGAGTTTTGTTTTCATTTATAAACATGATTTCATCTAGATTTTTGTATATACTGTACAGTTAGTTTGATTTTGCAAATGCCTTTTGTATTTCATGCATTCCCAAGATTTTTCCAAAACAGATATGAGAAATGTTGGTGTCGAAATAGCACATATCAACCATTTTTTTTTATTTTAAAGAAATCTATTTTTTCGTTCGGATTTTTAGGAATTTATTTAGAAGTGGGTTTCATATATTGAGTTTTATTTTGATTTATAAACATGATTTTATCTAGATCTTTATATATATTGCACAATTGATTTGATTTTGTAAATGCCTTCTGTATTTCATATATTCCCACAGATTCTTTTTAACATATTTGAGAAATACTTGTGCATAAATATACACTGTTTGGTTTGATTTTCTAAATTTCCTATACGTGTTTTCTTTTGATATATCTAATTTTCGTGTTTCCTTTTTATATATTTAATTTTGGTTTGGTTTAAATCCATTCTTTGCTTCTTCTAGATATTTCATTGACTGTTTGGTTTGTTTTTCTTTCTTACATCTAATTTATATGATTCGGTTTCTGGATTTTTTTTTAGGTGTGTCTGGGTTGTCTGTATGGAAATTTCTTTTATGTCCAAACATGATTTCCTTTATATCTTTGTATTATTACACATTAGGTTTAATTTTCCTAAATCTTTTCTCTATGATTCAATCTGTGCTCATTTTTTACAATGGGTTTCCTATATTCTGTTTTATTTTTAGTTTTTGTAGATAAATTAGGATTTATGTTTTATTTAATAAAAACATGAATTTTAAAAAATTTTGTTTTCACAATTTCTGTTAGATTTTTCTATATATTGTATATTGTGTTGGGTTTGAACTAAACCAGTTATCTGTTAAGTGTGCTCCAATGTTTCTTTTTTTGAATTTCTATAGTAATTTTTGTTTGATTTCTCACCAATATATTATCTATTGTAAATAAGGTTGTTACATATCCTCTTTTGTAGATAGGGCTTTCAGGTACATTTTCCTTATCTCTACTTATTTGCTATAAATTCCTTACTTGTGTTTCCTTTTTTATATATTTAATTTTGGTTTGATTTAAATATTTTCTTAGGAATGTTAAAAAATTCCGTTTTCACAACTTTTGTTAGATCTTTCTATGTACTATATATTGTATTAAATTTGAACTAAACCAGTTATCTGTTAAGTGTGCTCCAATATTTATTTTTTTGAATTTGTGTAGTAATTTTTCTTTGATTTATCACCAATATATTATCTATTGTAAATAAGATTATTACATATCCTATTTTGTAGATAGTGCTTTCAGATGCATTTCCTTATCTCTACTTATCTGTCATTTTTTTTAAATACATTCACAAATTCTGTTAGGTTATATTTACTGTATATTGTGTTTGGTTTGTATTAAACCACTTATCTGCTTGTATGTTCTAATGTTATGACTTTTATTTTTGTAGCAATTTGTTTGATTTCTCACCAATATATACATCTGTTGTAAGTAAAGATATCATGTTATTATATATTCTTTGTGGTGCATACAGTTTTTAGATGCATTTTCTTTATCTCTACCTACTCGTCAAACTTGTTTGAAATAATTACATAACACAATTTCCTTTTAGATCTTTGCATATATTGTATATTCTGTTTGAACACAATAGTGTCCTTAAACACAAGACCAACGAAGTTAGAAACACAGTATCAAACAGAAAAATAATAAGTGAAAAAAAAAAATACAACGTATGGTTTTTAGATGCATTTTCTTTGTCTCTATCTGGCAAACTTATTTTAAATACTTACATAACATGATTTCCATTTAGATCTTTGCATATATTGTATAGTCTGTTTGAACATAGTAGTATTCTTAAACACAGTATCAACAAGCTAGAAAAATAGTATAAAATAGAATAACAATAAATAAAAAATAAATAAATTATACAATAAATGACGTGACAAAATAAATAACACTATACACTTACAAAGATAAGAACTAGAAACGTCCAACTCTTAAAGCCCTCAACTAATAAGACCTGAAAACAAACTACAAAAAATAACTCAGAGAATATACTAAGCATTGCAGTAACCAACGGACCAAAAAAAAAAAAAAAGTCAAAAAATACTACATTAAACAACTATGCACTCACGATGATCAAACACCAAAAAGTTACAGTTTTAGAAATCTTCAACTAAGAACACCTTAGAAGAACTAGGAAATAAGCAATATTATGTTATTATATATTCTTTGTGGTGCATACGGTTTTTAGAAACATCTTATTTGTTTCTACCTATCTGCCAAACTTATTTTAAATACTTACATAACATAATTTCCTTTTAGATCTTCGCATATATTGTATATTCTGTTTGAACACAATAGTGTCCTTAAACATAAGACCAACGAAGCCAGAAACACAGTATCAAACAAAAAAATAATAAATAGAAAGAAGAAAAAATAAATATAACATATGATTTTTAGATACAATTTCTTTATCTCTACCTATCTGGCAAACTTCTTTTAAATACTTACAGAACACGATTTTCATTTAGATTTTTTTATATATTGTATATATTCTGTTTGAACATAGTAGTGTTCGTAAACCCAATATCAACGAAGCTTGAAAAATAGTATAAAATAGAATAACAATAAATAAAAAATAAATAAATTATATAACAAACGACGTGACAGAATAAATAACACCATACACTTACAAAGATAAAAACCAGAAACGTCCAACTTTGAAAGCCCTCAACCAACAAGACCTAAAAACAAACCACTAAAAATAACCTACAGAAAATACTAAGCACTGTAGTAACCAATGAACAAAAAAAAAAAAAAAAAAGTCAGAAAATACTATAGTAAACAACCATGCACTCACAATGATTAAACACCAGAAAATTCCAGCTTTGGAAATCCCCATCTAAGAACACCTTAGAAGAATTGAAAAGAAGCTGAAAAGAAATCACCAATAAAAACAAGTAGTAAACATTAAAAACAACTAAAAAAAAAATAGAAGAAAATAGAATACAAGTAAAACCAATGAACAAAAAAAAAAAAAGTTAGAAAATACTTCATTAAACAACCATGCACTCACGATGATCAAAATTAGAAAGTTCTAGATTTAGAAATCCCCAACTAAAAACACCTTAAAAGAATTGGAAAAAATGGTAAAAAGAAATCACTAGTAAAAATCAGCAATAAACATTAAAAACTAGTAAAAGAAAAAAATGGAAAAGAAGAGAAGAGATGAAAAGTAAAAAACATAAAAAAAGTATTTCAGAAACCCACATCAAATGAGGAACAATATCCAAAAGTAAACAAAGAACACAAGACGAAAACACTAAAGATTTCAAAAAGAAGCCGGTAGTGTAAGGAAACTAACCCATGAATCAAGAAAACAAATACGACACAACACATTATCTTTTAACGTGCAATGTCCCCTGAATTCTCAGCCCAAGCGTCCTATCACCCATCAGACCACTGCAAAATTAATCAAAATATTGTAAAACCAATCAAACTAGATATGAGAAAAAAAATTTAAAACCAGATATGGGAAAAAATGGCGAAATCATGCATGCTTTTTTTTTAGTAACGGGCATAGTTTTTTATTAACATTTATGATTTCTTTTGTTTCTTCCCTACAATAATGAGTATAATTTTTTTACCCATTTAGATGTATTCTTCTTAAAAGTCTATCTGATATGTATTTTATTTTACTTTGTAGGAAAGTACAATTTGGAATATTAGATAAATAAAGTGTTAGTAGAAGACTAATCCAATAACAGAACCATGAACCTACAGAAGACATGCATGTGAATATTTTTTATACCCACTGATTAAGAATATTTTTTTAATGGTTTTTGTATTTTTTTATATGTTTTTTAGGTTTTGATTTATTTTTTTTACCCGTTGATTAAGAATATTTTTAGCAATATTTTTTGTATTTTGTATTTGTTTTTTAGATTTTTATTTTTAAATATTTGTTATTTTTTTTTCCTTCCATAGTGAACACAGTTTTTTTTTACAGTTCTTTTTTAAATACTTAAAGATGTAAACCGGCACAATTACCTGTACACATGTTTGATGAATTGCCATAATTTTTACGCATGCATTGATGCAACTAGCGGAAAATCACAAAAATTAAATTATTGACACAACCCACCACTCACACACCTACAGAGAATCGAGAAACACACTTCTGCAACTGACTGACACAAGCCATAAAAAATAAAACAAGAACTGACACAAGCCAAAACACACATAAAAAAAATAAAACAAATCGTCTTACACAAAATGTAAAAGGAATAAAATAGAAGAGTGAGAAATATACACAAATAAACACAATAATAATGAATTTACTGTTCATTCTTGTTGCAGCTGGATAGCTGCTTATTATAATAGAACGATATATCTATACACACACACGGGAATGACCCCGGCATTAGCCTCGATGTGCACCTGATATAATAATTTAAATAAAAAAGAAGTAAAAAAGTCAGTAACTTGTTTTTCTGGGAAAAGAAAATATAAGATTAAAGAAAGACAAAAAATCAAGATTAAAAAAAAATTTAAATTTTAGCAAAGTATCTATCCGCGAGAATATTAATGGCGTTTTGGTAAAACATGATCTTTTATTAAATTTTACAAGACAGCTACATGTCAAATGGTCTTGGGTCGTAAGGACCTTTTGATAAAATATGATAATTCATTAAATTCTACAAGAGAGTTACACGTCAAATGATCAAGAATTTTAAAGCCTTTTGATAAAACAAAACTTAAGAGAAAAACAAGAAAAGTTAACGGAAAAATAATAAAAATTACTATTCACAGTTAGATAGCCACTTATTATAATAAAATAGATATTTTAATAGTTAAGAAAATAAATATTAACGAGTTCAAAAAAAAAATTATATATTTTTATTTTTTTAATAATTAAAGATGTTTAAAAAATATTTAAAAAACTTATAAAAAAAACTAATTTGCACCCGAGATAAAATATGAGTAGGCAATTCTAACATTTTCCTTTTATATTTTATACGGAAAATGATCGATTCAGGTGTGCAATTCTAAATTGAGTGTAATATCGGTCTGAGAATTTCGGACCGAATTTAATTTTAAATCCACCAAAAGTCTGAATTAGACCCGATCCATTTTGATCGGTGTTAGAATATTACCATTGGATTATCTAAATATAAGTGAAATATGAAATTTGATTCAATTTATATAAAATAACCATAAAATTACCTAAATTATTTAAATATAAAAAGAGTGGTGCTGCTCTACCTACCATTCTATTTTATCACTAGTTTAAAATTTTTTTATATTTTTTTTATATTTTTTTATTATTTTAAAATATTTTAAAAAAATATAAAAAAAATAGCAATACTTTTTTATTCATTAAATAAAAAATTAAAAAAATTAAAAATACATAAAATATCAAAACGAAGACACAAATAAAATGAGTAAAGTAACATTTTTTATATAAATATATATGACTTTTGGTATTTTACTCTGCGGTCGTATATGCAAGTCTATTGTACAGGGACGAAATCTTATTTTATTCAATAAAACTCAATGCCGGTTTCTTTTCCCTCGAAATTCTTTTTCCCAAGGACCCAACCCGAGCTTCCTTCTTCTCTCCTCTTCACCATTTTCGTTCCATCCAGTGTCCAGAAACCCCAAGAAGGATTTCACAAAATCCTCCCAGCATTTTGGTCATCGTCCCAGGTGCGTGTGTGCGTTTCTCCCTGATTTTCTTTCCTTCATTTCTGTTTTCGGCATTTGAGATTGATTTTGGGAAATACATGTCGCACGGTTGCTAACTCTCTCATCTTCCCAGCTTCAGAATCGACATCAACGATCCGAATCTACATCTCGGCAGCCAGGTGAGTGGTTTCTTGCCCTAGAGTCCCTCCCCGTCTTTCATATTTCAACCCAAAATGCCCAATCATTTCAACCCCCGGCTCGAATGGGTAGGATTGTGGAGAATATGAACTCAAAATTCACACATAATGAGTGGTTTCGCTCCCTTGATGCATTCTCTAACAGGGTCTTTTGCTCCAGCACCATTGAAGGTGCAGAGAAGCCTTCTTCTCGCTCTTCCCCTGCTGAATCTTGGGTACCCAGGTGACTCTCATATCTGACTTCTCTTGTAGTTTTATGATTGTTCATTTCTTGTTTTGGTTTTTAAAGAATGTGAGTCTTGAATTCAATTGGGTTAGTATATAGTCGCTGAGTTTCTTGGAAATTGTTTGAAGAGGAGTAATTGGGTTATTGTTTATAATCTTGTTTTGGAGACAAATAGATTCGAGATTTTTATTCTGTCTTTTGGGTCTTACTATTTCTTTTTTCTTTTTAGTTATGTGATTGTTGTGGAAGAGCTCGTGGATGATTTGCTCTTGCATGGACACTCACTGTATAAAGTCATGAAGGAGAGAACGCAAAAGATAGAATCTTTCTAAAGGTAGAATCTTTTTTTGATAAGGGATACCCATTTCATTACGAACCGCTCAAAGGGGCATTTCACGACGTGTACAAGAGCGTCGACCACCAAGAAATAGAAAGAGTGACAAAATAATCATGAAGAGTAAGCCCATTAAAGTCCTAGATGTTGTAGAGATGAGGAATATGTTGAAAAAGAAAGTCTTGAGCTCCTGTATCCCGTTCCCGATCCTCAAAACTTCTATATTTGCTTTCCAATACACCATATGAGACATGTAGGAACCAATTTTCACACTGTTGAGATTTGTGGACCATTGCCTAATCCTCTCCATGAGATTTGTGGAACCAATTATCAAGGTAGAATCTATCTAAAGGGAATATAATCAATATTTATTTGTTGTCTTTGTGATATTAAATTCTGTAAGGCAATTTTCAATATAGCTTTACTTATTTATAAAAAAAGGGAAGGGTATTACTTTATTGTTTGTCCGTGTAGGTGTTATAAGTAGCCATTGCATCAGTTTTTTTGTGGTTTTGTTCAAAAGTGCACTTTGCAATATAAATTTTTGGGTTTTGTTCAATGCGCTCTTGTGTTTTTCACTTGGAATAATAATGCTTATTTGACACAGTTTAGCTTAATTTTGCACTGGTCGATAAAATCTGCAAGAAAGAATAATTACTTCTTCTTTGCTCACTGGCATTGATTGAGGGTTGAGGAGTATTCACTCTTATAACTGGCATTCATCAGTTATACCAGCAAACTTAATCTTCAATTAAAGTTTGATAACACAAGTTAAAAGGGTGTAGCAAGTACTCAGGTGCATGACTAGCAAAAAATTAAAAGACTCTAAAATATTGGGTGGTCTTGGAATGATGAAAACATGTAATAGAATACAAAAGTAGTTAATGAATTGCCCCCAACAGTAACTGGTACACACTCGACTGAAACTAGGCTAGGAAATGGACAAAAGTTGAAGGGATTGTCAAAAAATCCATAATTGAAGAAAGATGATAACTTCACATACCATTGAGATTTAGAATCAGTTACATACAAGAGCAACTAGTAAATTAAGTTTTTCAATCTTGCAAGGATGGGAACACCACAGGCAGCAGGAGCATGCTCCTCCTTTTTGTAGACAAGGCTACCCCTTACAAAAGTTGCCAGCGTTCTTCCAGATAGTTTTGATCCCATGTAGGCAGAGATACTCTATATGGATGAAGTTCACAGCAGTAAGTACTGTATTAGAAGATAATCTGAGTATGCATAATAGAAGTATAGTAGACAAATAACAGACATATAGGATGCTTAAGGTATACAGTATAGCCATCATTGAGGTCAAACTCCGCTTCTGGTAATATCTGGCAATTGCAGCCTAAATGGTAGAATCAAAATTCACACATAATGATTGGGCAAGAAATTGTTAGGAAATAATACAACATTGTCTAATCTGCATGTTCTGGACTGATTCCAGCAACCCACTGTTTTGAGCTTGTTAATAATGTCACTTCAAGAAATGTTAAGATGGTATATAAAGGTCAAATTTGATGACTTATCCAAGGTCGCTCTTTTTTTATCATTTATGTCAAAGATGCTCTAAAATTATGTAGATTTTGACCCAACAAGTGTTAGGAATTTGGACCTCTCAAATTCACCCATAGGATCCACTTTTTGGTGAAATATGAAGAAAAATAGAGAAATAATAACAACACAAGAATTTACGTGGAAACTCCTAAAAACAGGAGAAAAAACCACCAGACCTAGAGAAGAAAATACACTATGTGAAAAATTATTACAATCATACAATTTTTTTCCTCACTCCAAATGACACCCACAAAGCTTTCCCACTAGTAAAACTTTAACTCTCACCTCTTTCTTTTTAACAAGAAAAGGCTAATAGAGGACTTTTCTTAGAGTCACAAGTTATTAATTAAGCTTATGACTTGGTGTAATTAACTAAGAGGCCAAGCACCCTATTTATAGGCCTGGAACTTGGCTCCCTTTACAAATCCCATCGGTGTCGGACTCCAAAAGGAGCACAAACCCATCAATCTCCACCTTGCGACTTTGGTTGGTCCCACAACCACGTTTCACGACAATGAAGATTTTCATAGCTTCCGCTATAATGCTCCACCATAAAAGCATACCCACTCAGAATAAACCAATTTCAAGTATTTCAATTTCGGCCCATGTCGAAAATAACCTTGCTAAAAAATTATGGTGCAACTTCCACATTTGGCTTTCCTGGAAGTTTATCAGCCATCGACATAAATTTCCACCACACACCCTGCATTAATGCCAAACCAATGACTGTGTGCAAACTTGTGGACCCATTAACATTAACATCCTCTATCATGGCAACTTTGGGAATTAGCGGCATGCCACGAGGATGTACATGTCCCTTTAACAGACATCGTCTTCTATGGAGAGAGACACAACGTTAGTTTCATTACCAGTATCTCCATTTACTGACTTGGAGCCACTTGCCGAACCTGCTCTTGCTCTTGAACAATTTTTCTGGACGTGCCCAGATTGTCCACACCCCCAGCAGACTACTTTCATCTTCATGGAGTTCTTCCTCTTCCCATTACCAGCTACTACCAATGCTAAGTTTCCAGGTGAACCATTTCTTCCACCACCTAATCTTCTCTCTTCAGAAAAGAGTTTACTGGTAACTTCTGAAGAAATTATTTTCTCCTTCCCATGTATCAAAATAGGCTTCATATGAGACCAGATGAGCCTCAAGGCTTGATCCTCATCATCAATTTTAACTCCAATAGATTCTAGCTCAGAGACAATGTCATTGAGAACACTTAAATGATCTGAAATAGTCGTACCTTCACTCATCTGCAGTGTATGAAACTGCTCCTTCAGGTACACCCGATTTGAGACGCTCTTTGTTTGATACAACTCTTCGAGCTTTTCCCAGAGTTCTTTTGCCGTAGATATTCTATGAATATTTGCAAGAACATTCTTGGCCAAGCACAGACGTATCGCACTTGCTGATCTCAAATCCAGATCTTCGCAATCTTCATCGCTCATTACAGATCTGCTTTTTGTTTCATCAGTCACGCTAGTATTACTGCTGACTTCAAGGATTGGTCTGCCCTTCAACACCTTGTGTAATCCTGATTGAATCAAAATATCATTGACTTTAACTTGCCACAAGTCAAAATTGATTCTCCCATCAACTTTTTCCACTAGATGAAGCCTTACTTCTTGACATTGCCTCGATGAATTTTACCGTAGAAATAAATGGTACTCACTAAGTAAGTTTCCAGGAAAGATTATTCTTTCCTAGACAGAACTTCAAGGTTCCCAGGAAAGATTGGAGGGTCACACTGGACCACTTAACTACCAATCTCCTAGACAGAACCTCCTTAGACTGTACGTATCCACACTACCACACCAAAGCTCCACCCACAAAAAAGAAGCTAGTGGCTCTGATATCACTTGTTAGGAATTTTGACCTCTCAAATTCACCCATAGGATCCACTTTTTGGTGAAATATAAAGAAAAATAGAGAAATAATAACAACACAAGAATTTACGTGGAAACTCTCAAAAACAGGAGAAAAAATCACCAGACCGAGAGAAGAAAATACACTATGTGAAAAATTATTACAATCACACAATTTTTCTCCTCACTCCAAATGACACCCACAAAGCTTTCCCACTAGTAAAATTTTAACTCTCACTTCTTTCCTTTTAACAAGAAAAGGCTAATAAAGGACTTTTCTTAGAGTCACAAGTTACTAATTAAGCTTATGACTTGGTGTAATTAACTAAGAGGCCAAGCACCCTATTTATAGGCCTGGGCCTTGGCTCCCTTTACAAATCCCATCGGTGTGGGACTCCAAAAGGAGCACAAACCCATCAACAAGTGCATGAAAATATAATATTTGCTGCACTCCAGGACCCATCCACATCTTTATCCAAGTCTCATATTGTATAACATTAATATTTCCATGTAGCTCTTAATTTAGAAAAAAAAAATAGAAAGAAAAAATATTAAATTTATAATATTTTATTATTATTTTGACTAATAGATGGATAATCTAATGTGAGAATAAGTTTTGAGTGGAATAGCCAAATGCAAAATCATGTCATATTATGCAAATTTTACATTTGCATTTGCATAATCCAATGCTAATACTCTTATCAAGCATCTAGCTTCGGGTCTTTTTCGAGTTTTTGACAAAATATTTATATAAAATAAAAATAAATTAAGTTAATGATTTAATCTAAGATGTTCAAATGAGTATATACTTAACTAATTAAGTATTTTATTTAAGTATATGCTTAACTAATAATGTTAATAGCATATGTATTGTTTTTTTATAAGGAATATATTGTATGTGTATTCTCAATGATTAATAGTTAATACCCTACCTTAACATTCTTAACCTTTAATATTTTATATAATCTAGACCTAAATAATTAGATTAAAATAAAATAGACAGAAATAATTAGGTTAAAATAAAATTGTTAGTAGTATGTGTATTGTTTTTTTTATAAGTAATAGATTGTTTGTGTATTCTCAATGATCAATAGTTAATACCCTATCTTAACATTCTTAACCTTTAATATTTTATATAATCTAGACATAAATAATTAGGTTAAAATAAAATAAACATAAATAATTAGGTTAAAATGCAATTACATAATTACTTATAATTAGTTAGAAGAAAATTATATAATTAATTTTCTCAATTTATATAACTACTTTAAAAAAACTATAAAATATCATATAAAATATATTTAAAAACTTAAATAATAAATTCGGTCGGTTTGGTCCAAAGTGAAAAAACTCCACCTTGAGACCGGACCGAAAATTAAAATTTTCTACTTTCTTGGACCAAGACTGACATATTTTTTAATCGGTCTGGTTAGGACCAAAATTCTAACATCCTTAAGTCTAATGTATTTTACTTGAAAAAAAGTTGGCAAATCTGTGACCTACGTTAGAAAACTTACTTCTTTAATGGTAGGTCTCATTATTTTGGAAATAGAGTACGCTAGACTCATACACCTAAAATTGTATCTAGTATTACTTTTTTTATATTTTAAAAAAAATCATAATTTTTAACTAAATCCTTTTAAATAAATGTTAGAAGAAGAAAAAAAAGCAAATACATTATGAAGCAAATATAGAAAAACAAGGTAAATTGTTAAAGACCCAACTATTAATCCAAAATTCCTAAAACTGTTGAATACTAATTTGGTTAAGTATTTAATTCTCAGGATCATAACATAAACCAAAAAAACAAGATTAAAAATACTAAGAGTAAGAAGTAAAAATAAAAATTCAAAAGAATATCTCCCCTCCCGTGGGAGTCCTTGACAGAGCATCGAGTTATGAAATAGTGATGGGGCGATATTTTGGCGAAAATTTGGAATGAAGATGGAGTTGATGAGCCATGGTGGTGGGAAAATAAAGAAAACGATAGGTTGATGTATTTAGAGCTATGTCCAAGCTCCAACAAATTATGTTGATAACAAATATTTTTGAGAAATGATATTTTGTTGTCGTGGAGTGTGTAAGCGATGCGTAATTCTTTTGAAAAAAGTGAATAAATACGAGATTCACATAATTTATTTATTTTTTACTGGTGAACTTCATTTTTTTAAATGGATTGCGCGGCGCTTGCATACTTCACGACTGTATATAGTATTACTCAATACTTTTTATAATGTTTATTATTAAGGCGAGCAATGAATGTGTATACTCATTCTTTTACAAAATAGGGATCACTATCTCTACTAGGAGTCAAGACTATATTATCTAAAGAAAAAATCTATTTGCACACTAGAGGAGTAACCCCCGCGTACACGGGCCTCCACGTGGACATGAAACGCTGTGTTATTAAAAAGCTAAAAAACTTTGTTCATCTACCAAAACGTGGAGGAGTAACTGTGTTATTCTAGAGTTTTTCATCTACCAAAACGGCTAGCACTTCTCGATCCTTACGAAAAATATTAAAAAGGTTCCAACTTCTTATCCTCTATGGCCTTCAATGTCTTTATCGATCCCATCCTTCAAAACCTCGATGGGGTCCTCCAAATTAGACATTTTTCAGAACGGGCTCTCTTTGCAACAACCAACTTTTGCTGGGTTCCTTGTGAAATCTCGTTCTTTGGCAGTTAACTCTAGAGCGGCTACGGATAAGACGATCTGTGATTTCACTGTCAAAGTAAGTGTTTCAAGGAAGAACTCCTTAATTTTCGTCTTGTTTAAATGTAAATTTTTTTGGGAATTGTGGGAGCCTTGCAGGTTCTAGTTTTGCAAGAACGGAAGGAACCCATTTCGTTCTGAACGGCAAGTCCTTGTACTCGTAGTTGTTTTCTGATCCTTTTAGACTTTACCCAAATAGTGTTGTAAAAATGAAAGAACAAGGCAATTACTCCTACAACAGCTACCCAAAAAATCATTCTCAAAACAACAGCTTTGAGAATGTTGATTTGCTTCTGAGACTGATTTGGGTGCTGGTTGGGATGAAGAGAGCTGCTGACTCTGTTTCACAAGAGGGTGGATCTCCTCCTAGTGCCAGGTTAGACAATTCATCAAAGTTTTTCCTTCTGTATCTCTCAATCTCCTTGTGTTTGTTAGCAAAGAAAAGCTAGGGAAAAAGTTGAAATCATCTTATTTGGTTTCACTCTCCAATTCCATAAAATAAAGAACTTGCAGTCAGTCAGACGAGCGGATGTGTTAGACCATCTTTATCTGCGTTATCTATTTGGTTTTTTTTTTTAAATTTTAATTAATTAATTTAAATAATATAGGCAGCCGATTCCGCAATAGGTACCCAACGCCGGGTACCTGCAGCGGAATTGTTATCTAAAAGAGTTCTGCTATATACAATCACTTTTTCATACTCATTGCGCACTCCACTGATGTGATTGACCAAAACAGTTATTTTATATAAAAAAAATGAAGCAACCAATCACATTAGCATAATGCGCAAAAACTATGCAAAAATGATTGTACATAGAATTTTTGTATCTACAATCTATAGGCAAACACCATATTGATAAAGATAAAATAAAATAAACTTAAACTAAGACTAGGACTCAACTAGGACAGCAGGGACTCTAATCTTTATTAAGATATTTATGGAGATTTACTATTAATATCTAACAGCCCCTCTCTGTACGTTGTTGTTTTTGTTAGAGGAACTTGAACTGGCGTTGCTTTTCCTGTTTTTCCTTTGACACTGGGCATCTTAAGTGATGAGTTTTGACAATTTGTAAAATGCATTAAGATTTAACCGTTCAAATTAATGAGAAATATGGGAAAAAAATAGAGAAGATTTCCACAATTCTAGAAAAAAATAAAAATATAGTTTTATTTAAAAATTAAATAAAAGAATGTTAAAGAAGGGAAAAAATCCAGCCCAGGGACGTAGTCGTCATTTGCAGCCACCTTTGTCCATCTCCATAAAAAAACGAGGGTTAGTCCGGTAACTTCTGAGGTCCAGCAGAAGTAGCAATGCTCCTTGTGTGTGTATATATAAACACATACACACGTACACACATAGAAGCCTAGGTTTTTCTATCATTGAGCTCAGTATCGCTAATCTCATCGTACATTTAAGTGGTTCTGCGTCTCTCAGTTGCTCTTTAGGGTTTATCTTTACTTTTCTTCATTTTCTTTTCTGTTTTCATTCATGAATTTGATCTGCACCTTCAATCTTTTACCCAAATCCTTTCTTTACAAGTGTTATGTTTTGCAATTCGCACTTGTACAATAGTTAATCACTGAGTTAATATTAAATAAATATAATTTCAGTTCGCTTTGATGGTAGAGTTCTCATTTTCTCCTACTTCATTTGTTTACTCTAGGGTTTGTGAAAAATTCAGCTAGGGCTTAAGGTCTGCACTCGATTAACCCTGTATTGTAAATACGTTTCAAGTTGGTGTGGTTAATTAGAGAGAGTAGAAGTGCACTACTTCCCCTTAGCGATTTGGCCGGTCATGTATTCAATGGAAGTGTTGTTGGCTCATTGTGTTTTTGAATCACAAGTTTGTTAATTAATCGCTGGTAATAGTTGTGAAGCTTAGGTTTGGATCTATGCTAGTCTTAAATACAAAAGGATGCTGACTAGTTTTTTTTCACGTTATCTATTCACTTATTTTCCTCAAGTGGATTAACTTGATATGTACAATTTGATTGTTGATTCTTTTAGTATTAATTGGATACTGAGTTTTGGTTTATGGGTTTTGGGTTTCTCATGCTGCAGGAAGCTATGAAAATCCCATGTTTTTTACCAAACAGATGAGTTGTAGTTGTAACTTTTATATAATCAATTTTTCTTTTGGGAATTGTCTACTCATTGCTTGTTGGATACATGCACTTGTTAACTGTTTTGAGTGGCTAATTCCGAATTTTGTTTTACTGGTTCTCAAACCAGGTTTTCTCTTCATGCAAGTATGTGGTTAGTTTAAGAAATAGAGTTTGGTGAATGTGGATGCATCACTATCATTGCTATGTATCCTTGACATATCCTTTTTTTTTTTATAAGTCCTTGACATATCCTACATGGCATGTATGTGTCGCATGGATACTGCATATTCTTTCATACTTGTGTCCGTGTTGAGTTGAGTTTTGGGATACTTGGAAAGCTTATTTTCTCATGTTCGGTCTCATTAATAATCAGTTCAAGAGGTCCTATTAGTTTTTTTGTTTTCTGTCGCTTATATGGTTGGTAGTTAGTAACAACATATGTATGCATTTCCTCAGACAAATGGTTATGCTGGCTTGAGTTTCAATAGTGAAAAATGAAGAAAGTGGCGAAGAAGAAGAACCCATTAGTTTTTATGGATGTGTCTGTTGATGGAGATCCTGCTGAAAGAATGGTTTTTGAGGTATTGTTATGCCTGAACCTGTACACTAACTATCAGTTGCTGTTTTGGGAGTTATGTTCTTTTATGTACACATGCAAAACTTTTCTCTCCATACACATGCAAATTTTGACTCGTCAGTGATATTGCTATGTTGATGGCGCCGTAGTAAAGCGGTGGTTAAGATGGCAATTGCTAGAGAGTTAGTGGTAGAGTCTAAGTTGATAGTGCTTGTGAAGGAGGGAGGTAATCTACTTATTTCAGAACAGGGTTGGAAGGCAAAACATGAGGTGATGGTAGGACTCAATACAACTAAGTGGTTTGTGAAAGTGTTGGAGGAGTGCCTATGTAACATACTAGTTTTGGTTTTAGGGTACATCAGTAAATTTCCTGGAAAATTTTTATTTTATTATAGTTTTATCAGAATTTATATTTATTTTATTTTTTTAACAATTACTATTATAATTTTATTTGAATTTACTAGAGTTTGGTTTTTATTTTCTCTACCTCCACCGAACCTTACCTCTTGATTTTACCCTCTTTTTACACTTTAAACGACCAACCCGTAAGTTTCATCCCATTTTCTGTCGAATTTGAAATTCTAACCTTATATTCAGCCTCATCCCTAGCTTTGTAAATTCAAATTCTAGTGGAAACCGACTCTATTAATGAGTAATGATATCCACTCTGCACGTCTCTACTCTTTCATGCACGTCTCTACCCTTCTAGAATTTTCCTTATTTTTCCTCTATCAGCTACCATTATAAATCTGGCTTACCTCGTGTACGAGAGGAGAAAACTCGAAAACACCGTGAGCCACCCACTTCTTTTCGTAGCAACTCCACGCTGCTCAGAGGCGCCGAACCCCCTCTTCGGCGTCACAAAAGGTGCCGACCAGCCCAGCCCCAGCTCAGCCACTCCTTTTCGGTAAGCCGACCGTCGCCAGCCTCCTCTTTTTCCCTCTCTTTTGTTTCGGTCCTACAGTTTCTCTCTCTAAACTCTCTTTCTCTCTCCCTCATGCGGTGCCGCACCACCATAGGAACTCCCAGTCGCGTCGCCTGTCTCTCCCAGTCACCCGGAGTCGCCGTCGCACTCAGACCTCTCTCGGTGAGTCTTCCGATCGCAGAACCTCTCTCGCTCAAACTCTCTGCTTTCCTTTTGGTTTAGCCGTGTTCTCTGTTTCTAGAAGGAAACCGTGGGCTTTTGATGGGCCTTTGGCCCTTGGCCTTGCGCGGGTGTTTGAGCTCATTTTCGTTGGGCTCATGTAGTACAATATTATGTTATGGGCCAGGTTGTATGTTTTTACAGAAATTATTCTAATTATTTTAAATGAACTTGTATTTTAATTTGTATTTGATTTTATTTTATTAGCAGGTTATTAATTTTATTGGGCTTTACATTTTTAAAAGTCAATTTCTTAAATAAATATAGTAGTCAAAGGTTATTTTATAAGGATGTTTTGCGAGTATTTTGTTAATATTCATGTCTATGTAGTAGAATTTAATAAAATTATTATGTTAAGAATTTAATAAAATTGTGATGTTAAGAATATTTAATAGAATTTATTAGGTTTCTTATAAGATTTAATAATTTTGTTAAGAAATGAAACTTAGTCTAAGAATTAAGTTTTATGAATTATTTTGAAATAGTTGAGTATTCATCTAAATTATGAATAAGTATTTTAAGTAATTTAGATACTAGGATTTATTGAATTGTTTAACACTATCTTTTAGATTGTAGATTTAATTAAGTAGGATATTAGTACTTATGTGATTCCAAACCAATTTAGTAATAGTTATTATTTCATATAGGTCTCAAGTTACGAAGTGCTATTCAAGAAGACACGCAGCGAGGCAAGTAATTTGATCACAAGTTTAGAATCATCACAGTTCAGTTTATAGATAATTAGTATTCAAGTCAGTTCATTTCCAGCCATTATTTATGAACCACTCATGTCATATGCAAACACGTCATCCAGCATAGCATACGATCATGTCATTCAGCATCATGTTCAAATTCAGAAATTATAATTATGTATGTTTTATGTCATGCATCTCATGTGTACAACACACGTAAGCCATCTTAAATTCAAGTGAAAGATAAGATAAAATCAGATCAGTTAATAAGATGGCCATTCAGATGCATGGTACCAATGCAGTTCAGTTTCAGGGTGGATGTGCAAGCCATAAACTTAGTCCTGGTCCACCATAGTATGCCAGAATACTATCAGCGGCTCCCTTGCGGCCGCGGGATGTGGGGTCTGTGCACAACATCGCACACATGGTTAAGTGTGTTGACCAGTCAGATAAATCAGCCAGATCACTCATTTAATTCAGTTAAAACAATCATGCATAGCACAAACATCAGTATAAATAGTCATGAATTTTAAACTCTCAGTATAAAAGTTTTATGAAAACCTTATGTTTAGTATGTTTACGTTGTGATAGATTCCTTGCTGAGTCTTCGACTCATTTTTGTTTATTTTCATGTTTTAAACCACCCAGGTGATGATGATGATTACGAGCAGGCAGACCAGGAGTAGAAGGAGCATTAAATTTTTGTTCAGACTTTCTAAAATAAAACATATTTTTATAACATGAGTTTCGTTCAGTTTATTTCATTTAATGTTTTTGGAAGACTTTTTATTAGACCTTTTCTATAAAATAAATTGTTGATTTCATTTATGAAATTTAAGATCTCTGTCGGATTTTATTTTTATGAAAAGTATGTGACACTCCTAGCCTACGGGAAGGGGGTGTTACAGCCTAAGAGGGGGAAAGGAGGTGTACTAGGTGATACAGGAGAGCTATCGAAGCTTTGTTGCTCAACGGTGTTGGAATAGCCATGGGCGGTACTTGTCAATCGCATAGTACGATCAGGCGAGAAGAAAACTTTTGCTTTGTTTCCTTGAAGGTGAAGATGGGTGGGGATGGAGAAGGCTGAAGGAAGTCGTTTTTGAGATGGCCTTTTCCAGGGGAAACAGGGATGGAGCCATCGTAGGAGCTTAGGTGAGTAGAGGGGCAAGGGGGGTGAACGTTTTTGAACGGTCCTTTAAGGAGGTACTCATGGCGGCGGGACCTAGGCACACGCAAAGGAGTGGTGAAAGAGGTGCAAGCCATTCTGACGGGGTGGAGTGTCGAGCCCCGCATCATGTACGGGGTGCAGAGGATGGCAGGGCGTATGTTGGGCAGGAGGCTTGGGAGACCAGAAGACGTTTGATGGATTTGTAGGGACAGTTGGGGAAGTTGCAGAGGGAGATGGAGGAAGTACGTTGGCATGTCGGGTTGAAAAAGGAAAGATGTGGGAAACGGGATAAAGGAAAGGGAAGTAAAGGATGGGGCTTAGGGTATTCAAATGAGACTCATGGGCCAAGATGGTGTATGAAGGTTGGGCCTTAACCTCAGCCCAATCCAAATCCCGTTGGAGGGCTGGATAAGGCAGCCATGGTCAAGGCCCAGCCCACGGGCCAACCTGATGGCAACTTGGCCTCTTCGAGTGGAGGTTTTGTTTCTGAGTCTGGGCTTTTTCAACCCAGCAATGGCCCGTCCCATTGCGATGGATCTGTGGAGCGCATATTTGAGACATTGCCGCGCTTGCTATCAGTGGAAAAGGTAGCGGCATGTCCACAGACACCGCCGACGATGTTAGTGGGTGATGCCGATGATGTCCTGGTGGCGGTGTATGAATAGTGGAATCAATTAGTTCTGACGAAGCAGGCGTTGGGCTCTCCGCCGAGTTTGGAAGGTTTCTTTCTATCGATGGGAGGACAGGCGGTGCCGATAAGTCCAGAAGACATGGTTGTGCGTTCGATGGAAGTCTCTGTTCGACCAGATCTCAATTTTGAGGGGGGGTTGAAGAGGGGGAGGGATTTGAGGATCTAACGCACTCGGTGGATGGTGATCTGGTGTTCCCTGATGTTTGTGGACAGTTGGGGTTGGATATTTATGTGGATGGCAAAACTCACGGAATTCAGAGTAGTAGGATGGAGGACCCTATCCCGTTGAATTTTTGCTTCCTGGCTCAACCGAATGTTTTAGATTAGGTCTTTCATAAAGTGAAAGAGATCCAAAAATTTGGGGGATTGAGTGTGATGGCTATGAGGATCAATTTATGGTTTTGTCCACAACAATTGAAGCGGGACATAAACAAAAAACTAAAGGTGAATTGAAGATGCATAGGGAACTCAAAAAATTGACTTGGTCGATGAATACGGAGGGCAGTTCCAACAGGGGTAGGGGGAAAGGGAAGGGGCTAGCCGTTTCTCAATTGAGCCCAAGATAGTGTCGTGGAATGTCCGTGGACTAAATGAGATCAATAAATGTCTACGGATTAGGAACTTGCTTCGGGAGTGGAAGACTGATATTGTATGCTTGCAAGAGACGAAATTGAAAATGATTAATAGGAGAATTATATGGAGTTTATGGAGTGGAATACATGTGGATTGGGTGTTCTTGGCCTCTAATGGGGCAGCGGGAGGGGTTGTGGTGATGTGGGATCGGCGGGTGGTGGAGAAGGTGGAGGATTTTATTGGGCAGTACACGGTAGCTTGCTCGTTTAAGTGTGTCTCCGATAACTTTCTGTGGGCTTTTGGAGGTGGTTATGGTCCCAACTTAGATATAGATCGAAGATTGCTATGGGAAGAGCTAGCGGGGGTCTATAACTGGTGGGAACTCCCGTGGTGTATATGGGGAGACTTTAATGTTGTAAGATTCCCAAGCGAAGTTTTTGGAAGTAGAAGAGTGCGGCCAGCTATGGAGGAGTTCTCGGAGTGTATCTTTGACCTGAACCTAATGGATTTGCCACTAGTAGGGGGTACCGCTACTTGGTCTAATAACCAGTCATGGTCTTGATTGGATCGGTTCTTAATTTCACAAGTATGGGAAAGTCATTTCCCTGATGTATGGCAAAAGCGTATGCCCCGTATTGGATCGGATCATTGGCCTATTTTGCTTGATTGTGGAGGAGTTCGTAATGGTCGTTGCCCGTTTAAATTCGAGAATATGTGGTTAAAATCGGAAGGGTTTGTAGATAGGGTAAAACAATGGTGGTCTTCCTATCAATTCCAAGGTACTCCCAGTTTCATTTTTGCGGGTAAATTAAAAGAGACCTTAAAGTATGGAACTTGGATTCTTTTGACAATATAGGGGAAAACAAAAAAATAAAGTTGCTAGAAATTCAGGAGATGGAGAGGCTTCAAGAGGTTCAACCACTTACCCAGGAAGAACAAGATCGAAAGTCTGTGTTGGTTGCAAATGTGGAGAGGATGATATTTACTAGAAGAGATGTCTTGGCGCCAAAAGTCTAGGGCATTGTGGTTATGGGAAGGAGACCGAAGCACGCGTTTCTTTCACAGAATTGCAAACTCGCATAGGAGAAATAACAACATTGAGATGCTGAAAATCGATAGGGTGGAGTGTAGAGATGAGCAGGTAATCCATAATCATGTTGTTGACTTCTACGAGAACCTACTAACGAAGCAAGTGGGATGGCTGTCTCCACTGAATGGGATGGTCTTTGATACCATGGCGTCGAGCAATGTGATACGCCTGGAAAGGGAGTTTGAGGAGATAGAGGTTTTTGAAGTAGTGAAGAAAATGGCTAGGGACAAGGCTCCAGGACCATATGGTTTCTCTTTGGGGTTCTTCCAAGATTGAAGGTGTTTAAGGAGTTTTTCTTGGCTGGAAAATTAGAAAAAAGTCTAAACACCACTTTCATTGCATTGATACCTAAGAAGGTGGGGCTACGGAGATCAAGGAGTTTTGGCCTATTAGTTTAGTGAATGGGGTGTATAAGATAATCTCTCAAGTGCTTGCGAATAGACTGAGTGAGATGATGGGTAAGATTGTTACAAAACCTCAAAAGGCCTTTGTAAAAGCTAATGAATGCCTTGATAGTAGTCTGAAAGCTAGGAACACTGGGATCATGTGCAAACTCGATATGGAAAAGGCATATGACCATGTCAATCGGGATTTTCTGCTTCATTTGCTCAGGAGGTGTGGTTTTGGGGAGCGATGGAGGGAGTGGATTCGTTGGTGTATAGTTACGGAAAAGTTCTCTGTGTTGGTAAATGGATGTTCAACAGGTTTTTTTCATAGCTCACGCGGTTTGAGACAAGGGGATCCGTTGTCACCCTTTTTATTTGTCATAGTTATGGAGGCCCTGAGTAGGATGCTCTCGGCTATGGTTGAAAATGGCTTTCTAAACGGAGTCCCGATCAGAACCCCGGATATGGGTACTATTAATATTTCTCATTTACTGTTTGCAGATGGCACACTTATCATGTGTGAAGCAAAGCAAAACCAGATGCAAGTTCTGAAGGCCTTACTCTTTTGTTTTGAGGCGGTTTCTGGATTGAAGGTGAACTGGGAGAAATCAGAATTGGTGCCAATGGGGGAAGTTTCTAACATACGCCAATTGGCTCGAACATTGGGGTGTAAGATAACCTCCTTTCCTATGACTTATTTGGGACTTCTGTTGGGGAGTGCATCGAGGGTGCCTTCGGTCTGGGATATAGTGATCGTGAAAATAGAGCGGAGATTGGCAAGGTGAAAGAGAATGTACTTGTCGAAATGTAGAAGGATTACCCTGATAAAGAGTACACTTTCAAACCTACATACTTATTTTTTTATCTCTTTTCCCAATACCAGCTAGTGTGGCAAACCGTATTGAGAAGCTCTAGCATGATTTCTTGTTGGGGGGGGGGGGTATGGGGGAGGAGTTCAAGTTTCACCTGGTAAAGTGGGAGCAGGTTTGTCGTCCTATCTCTAGTGGAGGTTTGGGGGTTAGAAATTTAAGGGTATTCAATCGAGCGTTATTAGGCAAGTGGCTGTGGAGATTTGCCTGTGAACCAGACAATCTATGGAAATTGGTGATTGAGAAGAAATATGGTGGTTTATGGGGGGATTGGTGTACTAGAGAAGTCAGGGGGGACTTATGGAGTTGGTTTGTGGAAATTCATAAGAAGAGGATGGGGGGTGTTTATCCGTTATGTTAAGCTTCAGTTGGGTGTGGGCTCGAGGATCAAATTCTCGATAGATGTTTTGTAACACCCTCTTCCCGTAGGCTAGGAGTGTCACGTACTTTTCATAAAAATAAAATCCGGCAAGAGATCTTAAATTTCATAAATGAAATCAGCAATTTATTTTGTAGAAAAGGTCTAATAAAAAATCTTCCAAAAGCATTAAATGAAATAAACTGAACGAAACTCATGTCATAAAAATATGTTTTATTTTAGAAAGTCTGAACAAAAATTTAATGCTCCTTCTACTCCTGGCATGCTTGCTCGTATTCATCATCATCACCTGGGGGTTTAAAACATGAAAGTAAACAAAAATGAGTCGAAGACTCAGCAAGGAATCCATCACAACGTAAACATACTAAATATAAGGTTTTCATAAAAACTTTCATGCTGAGAGTTTAAAATCATGACTATTCATACTGATGTTTGTGCTATGCATGACTGTTTAACTGACTGATCTGACTGATTAATCTGACTGATCTGATTTATCTAACTGGCCAACACACTTAACCTTGTGTGCGAGGTTGTGCACCGACCCCACGTCCCGCTGCAGCAAGGGGAGCCGCTGATAGTTTTCTGGCATACTATGGTGGACCACGACTGAGTTCATGGCTTGCACATCCACCCTGAAACTGAACTGCATTGGTACCATGCATCTGAATGGCCATCTTATTAACTGATCTGATCTTATCTTTCACTTGAATTTAAGATGGTTTACGTGTCTTATACACATGAGATGCATGGTATATTACATACATAATCATAATTTCTGAATTTAAACATGATGCGGAATGACAAAATAGTATGCTATGCTGGATGACATGTTTGCATATGACATGAGTGGTTCATAAATAATGGCTAGAAATGAACTGGCTTGAATACTAATTATCTATAAACTGAACTGTGATGATCCTAAACTTGTGATCAAATTACTTACCTCGCTGCGTGTCTTCTTGAATAACACTTCGTAACTTGAGACCTATATAAAATAATAACTATCACTAAATTGGTTTGGAATCACAAAGTACTAATATCCTACTTAATTAAATCTACAATCTAAAAGATAGTGTTAAACAATTCAATAAATCCTGGTATCTAAATTACTTAAATACTAATAATATATTATAAATTAGTAGAATACTAGGGCTATTTTAAAATAATTCATAAAACTTAAATTCTTAAAACAAGTTTCCTTTCTTAACATAATAATTTTATTAAATTCTTAATCTAATAATTTTATTAAATCCTACTAAATCAACAAAGGAAATATTAACTAAATACTCGCAAAACATCTTTATAAAAATAGTATTTGATTAATATATTTATTTAAGAAAAACTGACTTTTAAGATATTAAGCCCAATAAAATTTATTAAAACTGTTGTTAAAATAAAATAAGATCAAGCCCAATTTAAAATACAAGCCCATTTAAACATAACTAAAATAGTTTCTGTAAAAGTATATAACCTGGCCCAACAACAAAAGCTATCACACGCATACAAGGGCCTAAGGCCCAAGGGCCCACCAAAAAACTCACGGGTTTCTGCCAAAACCCGAAACACACGGGCTTAAGAGGGAAACAGAGAGTTTGAGAGAGAGAGTTCTGCGCAAGGGAATCTCACCGAGAGAGGGCTGAGTCGGTGATTCAGGGTTGCTGGCGGGGTCACGGCGGTGCAGCCAGCGGCTTCTCTGTGGTGGTGCGACACCGAGAGAGAGAGCGTGAGAGAGAAAAAGAGAACTGTTAGACCGAAAATCAACCGAAAACTACCGAGAGGGAGAGGAGGCTGGCGGCGGTCGTGGGCTTACCGGAAGGGAGTGGTTACGATGGGGTTGGGCTGGTCGGCTCTTTCTGTGGTGGCTAGGGGGTGGTTCGACGTCCACTTAGGTGGCTACAGTGGAAGCGAAAAATAGAGGCTTCAGCCTTCACGTCCGTCGCTGCTGCGATGTGCTTTGGCGGTTGAGGGTGGTCCGATATCTTCTAAGGTGGTCGGTAGTGGCGTCGGTGTGATCTAACGGTGGTGGTGGTGGTGGTGGTGCCGTGTGGGTTCGAAGCTGGGCTACTCTATGTGGTTTTCGGTGCAACGTTGCGGCAGCACCTATTTTGGGTGCTCTGTTTTGACATGGAAAAATAGAGTATTCCAAGAGGTTGGGGATGACCGGCGGGCTGAGTGTGAGCTGGGCAAAGGCTCGAAAAGGTTTTGGTCTGTGGCGTGAGGTTTTCTTCATGCAGAAAATCTAGCGTATAAACATATATATATATATATATATATAAGGTGGTAGAGAACACCAAAAATAAACCCTAGGGAAAGAGATGTGCATGCATGGGAGTGGAGATGTGCGGATGATCACCAACTGAGTTGGTTCTCACGGTTTAAAGCAAACGGGTTTGGGCCTCAGTTTTGAGAGTACGAGTTTTGGAGTTGAGAGTTGGTTTCCCATTAGGAAATTATTTCAGCAAGGAGATATACACTAAAGCTTACGGGATAGGAAGAACTAGGACTTTAGAAACAGACACTAAAAAATGTACGGGCTTGAGATTTAAAGTGTTTAACTAAGAGACTAAAAACAAGAGATAAGGTTCGGTGGAGATAGAAAAACTAAGATTTGAATTCAAACCAAAACCGAGGGACGTAAAATCTGATAAAATAAAAATATTAATAAAAATAATAACCTAATTATCAAACCTAATAAAATATCCGTGTAATTATCTCTAATGATATAGGATCGGGATGTTACACGTGGTGTGACAATAGGGCTCTACAAAATTTGTATCCTTCTCTTTTCCAGATTGCAAGTGCTAAGGATGCTTTAGTGGTGGAAGTTATGGAGATATCAGGGGGACAGATCCTTTGGAACATTAATTTTAGTAGGGCGGCACAAGATTGGGAAATAAGCACCCTTGAAGATTTCTATGGCCTCATATATTCTGACACAAAACAGGCGGCAAGAGGATGTTATGTGGACTCTAGCAGACAAAGATACTTTTTCCGTTCGTAAGGCCCTTTCTCAAGAGTCTAATACTCAGTTCCCTTGGAGAAAGATCTGGAGACACAAGGCACCTCCTAAAGCTTCTTTCTTTGGGTAAAATACTCACCACTGATAACTTGAGGAAAATGAGGATTATTATTGCAGACTGGTGTTGCATGTGTAGAGGAGGGGGAGAGTCGGTAGAGCATCTCCTCTTGCATTGTGATACAGCAAGGATTCTCTTGAATGAGGTATTCGCTCGAATGGATATGGCTTGGGTTATGCCAAAGACTGTGGAGGCAGCTATGGCTAGTTGGTCAAACATAAGAGGTAGGCAACCAATTAAAGTAATTTGGAAGATGATCCCTCTTTGCATTATGTGGTGCTTATGGCAAGAGCGCAATGAGCGGACTTTCAAAGACCAGGAAAAATCGTCGGAGGAGCTTAAAGTTTTATTTTTTAGAACTCTTTGTAGTTAGGCTATTGTTGTGGATTTTAATGGCATGACCCTTCATGATTTTCTTGCCTCTAATGTGCCTACCTAGTTAGGGCATCAGAGTTGTGTACTGGCTTTGCCTTTCTTTGATCAATAGAATTTATTTATTTATCAAAAAAAAAAAAAAACTATCAGTTGCTTATAAATCTGTGTTCTACGGTATTTGTTGTTTGCTTCTGTAGCTTTTGTGGTGTTATTAATGAAAGAGCAAGTAATTTATTACTAGTCATCTTTGGTCTTACAGCTTTTCCCCGATGTTGCTCCCAAGACTGCTGAAAATTTTCGTGCACTTTGTACAGGTAATGCAACATTGATATTATGGAATTTCGTTATTTTATCAGCCCTCTAATGGGCACCTCATCTTATTTCTTACATATTCATATTTAATGTAGCACCATAATTGTTTATTTGCCACTATGTTTGGTTGCATTCCTTGTTTTCGTGAAAACTGTTGCTCCCACCTACATATAGAGCTTCCTATGTTTCATCTTATTTTGCATTTTTTGCTTTTGCCCCTGCATTGATTTTTTTTTTTTGGGGGAGGGGGGGGGGGGGGGGGGGGTAGCTGCATTTCAGAAATCAAATTTTAGTTGAAGTCTAACAGCAGGGGGTCGTGATCAATGGGTAGTTGTCTTCCTTCTTTCTTTAATCTTTCTTTACATTTTTAGGAGAAAAGGGGATTGGTCCTAAAAGTGGAAGACCACTACACTACAAGGGATCATTTTTCCATCACATAATCAGGGGTTCCTTTGCGCAGGTATGTTATTTATGTTTTACATTCTGATATTTCTTCGGTAGACTAATTGTGATTTGGCTTCTGTGTTATGTTTCTGGCTGAACATGGCTTAGAAGTAGTTTTTCTTTTAGTCAGTTACCCTTGTTTATGCTGTAGGATACAGGGCTGATGGTCACGACTGCTTTTCTTGTGATATAGTTTTAAGGTTGTACTTACTAAGTTGTCCGTCCTCAAAATTTTACTAAGCTTACCCATGCCCGACCCACTTTTGTACAGTCTTTTTGCTTTCTGGTTTATTAATAGCCGGTGATCTTTTGCAGGGTGGCGATTTTGTTAAACGAGATGGTATGTTTAATTTTTGACACCAATTATTTTCATATCTAATTCTGTATATGTTGCATGGTGTGTAATACAAAGTGATATTGTTGCCACTATGTTTTTTAGATCTTGGATCTGTATGTCTTTTTTTTTTTAATTATTATTATGGAATATTCTAAAAACCTTTGCACTCGTAAAATTTGTTGTCGCCAATGCTGTTAGAATTCATGCTTTATCTTCACTCTATGGACTCATTTGGACCAATAGCTTTTGGCTGGAGATAACTACTAGGGGTGGACTAGTTTAGTTTTTTGTGATTGTACTTGCAAATGCATTGTTCATGTGACCTCCCTTTTCTCCTGATCAGTAAACAAATTTATTGATAGAAAGTAGAAACAGGCATAGCACAAGTACATGTGTGATACCCCCATATGGTAAGAATAAGTGTAGGTAGTGAATGAGAAGGAGAAGTTCTTGCTCGGGAAGGAGAAGTTCTTGCTCTTTATAAGATTTCAATGGAGCTCCAATTGTATCATTGACTAGTCATTTTGGAGTATAGGCTATGTGGTTTGAGCGTTCTATTGGGGCGTTACAAATGGTATCAGAGTCTATCCTAACCAGAAATGTGGGACTTGAGCCATGTCACCTATAACGGACAGGCCCGACCTCACATTGGGAATTTAAGAGGGGGAGATTGTGATACCCTATTTGATAAGGATAAGTGTTGGTGGTGAATGAGATTCTACATTGCTTGGGAAGGAGAAATTCTTGTTCTTTATAAGGTTCCAATGGGATTCCAATTGTATCATTGATTAATCCTTTTGGAGTATAGACTATGTGGTTTGGGCCTTCTATTGAGGCGTTACAACATGGGACATATATAAGAGCAACACCTAGTCATGTGTCCCCTTTTACATCATCCAGTTTTGCATTTTCTTTGCAACTGTTTTGTTGAACTTTATCTATACTGCCAATTGCATTTATAATGGCCTATAGTTAGAAGTGGTCCTGTTTGAAGCTCAGGGGTTGAAAACTGACTCATGCTTGCTGGTATAAGATGTTAGATCTGTAAAACATGTAGAGAAAAATAAGTCATTTACTTGAGGTTACATTCTTCCGATAAGGATAAAACAACGGGGGATGGTCTATAGATTCCAATCACACGGTAATGAGTTAATCCCTCTCTGTTCTATAATCTTTTATGTTGATCTGCCTTCTGCCTTGTTGGCTGAGTTTTTTGTTTTCAATTTTCATGTTGCTAATTTGTGAAGTAACCCAAAAAATGCTATATTTTGGTGGTGCTCTCCATCTGTGTCAAGAAATATGGCTAAAAGATGTCAAACAATTGGTAATATGCATTCAGTTTCTAATATGTAGTCGTAAATGTGCAACATTGAGAAACTCTCCTTGGGTGCAATCTCTGAGGGCCATCGGATTGAGGGATTTTCTTCTAGAATTACCTGAGGTGCACTTGCGGGAAACTCCTTGCCGAGGGCCAGTGCACCCTCGGATTAGTCGGGATGCTGTTCCTGGACACCCGGTGCCAATAAAAAGAAATGTGCAACATTGAGATTATTTTTTGATACTTGATTTTGATACATTTTTCTTTTCTTCTTAGGTACCTGTGGAGAGAGCATATACGTGGAAGATTTTCCAGGTTAGAGCTCTGTACCTATCTTTTTCTATCCCAAACCTCATTTTAAGTCCAAAATTATTCAAAGAACAATTTAGAAATATATTTGTATTTACATGTAGCATGGTTGGTGATAATTCCGCTTCAAAAACTGGATACCAGAACCTTTGACATCTTTATAAATTTAAGTTTCAGTTGGATGGGTCCTTAGTATGGCCAACCATATGTGTCAAATCATAAATCAAATGCCATATTTACTCTAGTTAATTTAACATTTCATGGAGATGACAAGTAATACACTCACACTTACCAGTCACATTTAAATTTTGAATGCTACCCTTCTATCTGTTTAATCCCTAAACATAAAAAAAATTTCCAGAAGTTTTTAAACATGATAGTGGAGTGGGAGACTTAGGACATTGTAATTATCCATGCATATTATATATATATATATATATATATATATAAATTGATACATTATGGTAATACCTCAATCAAAGGTGGTCAATCTCTAAGGGACATGGGTGTAAATTGTGTAAATTGTTTGAATGTTTTACTATATGGCAAGGTATTTTAATTTGCATAGTTTTCATACCAATATATTGGCTTACGCTATGTATTTTATAAGGGGGGAACGACCCCACGGCAGAGTCCTTAGGACTCACCCATAGAACCTAAACCTCTGGGGAGCTTAGCACAGCAACCCACTGCCATGGCCTCCCACTTAAATCGCAGTTTGATCCTAGGGGGAATAGAACCTGTGACATGGGGCTCATGCACACAAGTTCGCCCTTACCACTGGGGCTACCCACCTTACCACATGGGGCTTATGCTATTGTTTTAATTTGTTTTTTGCCTAATTTGGGAGAAATATTAGTTCATATGAGTTCTTTCCATCTTCAACGAATGCAGTGCCATTTTGTTCTTTCAATACATTGCAGTTTTGTTGTTGAGCTATTTATTGGTTGGGATAAATTTTCGTTTCGCAAAATCTATTCAGTCATTTTTACAGAGGCAATATCGACCATCGATCCTGTGCTCCCGCCATCTCCACCGCCACAGACAAGTCCGACAGGCTTTGGCGAACCCATTAAGGGCCCTCCAATGTTGGTCCCCCTCTGGCGATCGTATTTTTTGGCTGCTTTAGTTTTGCCAGTGCAAATCTGGTTTCACCCACTCATCGTCGGCTCCGTTGGACTTGCTGTTGACACAGAAGAGTCGCTGCTGGGAGTACTCCGGCGCCAAGATCTGTCTTGCGTTGTGCTTGTATCTCTGCATGAACATTTGTCAGGAATGAAGCTGGGGAAGCCCCTGCATTTGATACTGAAGCTTTGAAATTAATATGGGTCCGGTGGTGCCTTTTTGGGTGGAATCAAAGGCTTGTGAGTTTTTACCAGAAGCATGGAGGTCCTCACTGAAAATTGTGGAGAGAAGCAAAAGGGTTTGAAGGTCTCTAGCTATGGGGCGTAGTGGTATAGGATAGTTGGTGGCCACGGTGGAAGCAGGATTATAGGCCGGGAGAATTTTGGAATTCTCAAAACATTTGCGTGAAGGGAACAGAGCATTCGTGGTTCAACGATGCTCCAATGTACATGGTAGGTATCTAACTATCACCGAATATGGTGGAGGAGGCCAACGGAGTGTTGTAGTCATTCTTGAAGGGTGTGAAGGTCAGGGCTGGGACAAGTTTGCTGTTGAATTACGCAGAGCTGCGTATATGTTTTTTTTCCTTTTATGTTGATGGGTCAAGGAAGGAAAGCCAGAAGAGGACATCCGATCATGAGAACATCAACTTGGCGAGGCAATCATACGCGACAACTTTGAAGACGGGTCAAGCTTCGGTGACTCAGAGTGAGGGGAACTGTGTAAGTGGCCTGCAAATCACGCAAGTCCAAAACCAGCTTGTTGAGATGCACAAAACATTAAAGGAGATGGAAACCCAGCTTGTCGAGTTGAAGGCAGCGATCGCTTTCTTGTCTTCGAAAATAGACTTGCCTTTAGTTGGAGGCAACATGGTCATAAGAAACAAGCCAAAGATAGGCCCGAATCCTTTAAGCTCAGATAAAGGAAAATGGAAAATTGGATTCGGCCTTGTCCCTAACCAGATCTAGGAGATTGTGGCAAGTCAAAAGAAAACCGGGTTATTTGAAGTGGGTTCTACGTTGGGTATTTGGGTTGAGACATCCTTAATGGAATACCATTCGCCATAGGTGATACAGGAAAGACCGATAGTCTGTGTTACACCCTTGGTCAGCCCTGAAGAAACTATGGCTCCCATGTTGGAGTTGAAAGATAATGGTGTAATGCCGAGGTCTGAAGGAGATGTAGGGTCCGTCGAAGTTGCACATACCAGGTCGCCAGAGGTGAAGGGACTTGGTACCAACCCATCTCCAATGGAGTTGTTGAGGAGGCACGGGATTTGTATAAGGGTTTGTCGTTGGTGCCTTGCGATGGTGAATGTTTAGGATCTAGTGTTCCGTTGGAAACTATGTCAGGGGAAGATGTTGTCCCCTTGGTATCTCTTCCTCTATTAAACAATATAGTTAGATCATCATCGGATTGGGTTTTTCAAAAGGTTAATGAGATCCAGCATATCGTGGGACTCTCATATGGAGGATGTGAAGACTAATTTAAAGCACTACTCACTGCGATTGAGGCGAGCCACTCGCGTGATACCAAATCAAGTTTTAAGAAAAGCAAGGAGTTGAACCGTCTTTCTTGGGGGATCAACTACGATGCTAAGGGCGATAACTCAAGTCGAGGGAAGACTAAAACGAGGGCATTATGAATATGTTCTCATAGAAGGTGTTTTGTGTGGAGTATTAGTCTATGGGAATCAATGGGTTGGGGTTGGGGAGGTGTGTTTTATTCCAACTCGGGTTTGATGTATTTTGGGTAGTCTTTCACGAGCTTTTTGGGTCATTAAGAGCTCTCTAGTATGAGCTAGGTGTTTTCTTGTATACATCCAGTGTATTTGATTACTCCTATTGATATATATAATATTTTTACTAATCAAGAAAACAAAAAAAATTAGTTTCATGAGTTTTCCATGAGCTCTTAGCATCTTCAATGAATGCAGCTCCATCCGTTCTTTCAATTGATTGTAATTCTGTTGTCAACCTACTTAATTTTTGGGAGAAATTTTGCTCTCATATGAGCACTCAGCATCTTCAATGAATGCGGCTCCATCTGTTCCTTCGATTTATTGTATTCTATGTTGCGTATGAGTTATGCACATATCTACCTTGTCATGTACAAATTGATGAAGTGTTTTGATGTATCGTGTGGTTCTTTCTATTTAGTAGACTTATGAGTCTACTAAATGGAAAGATCTCATGGTTTTTGGTCCAGCAAATGTGTCAAGTGACAATTGGTTTGGTATATTGTTTCAGTTGAGTCACCCAGCTTAAAGCACGATGGGCCTGGTCTTTTATCAATGGCAATTGCTGATCGAGATACTTTAGGCTCTCATTTCATTGTCACCTTTGAGGCTGATCGTCATCTTGACAGGTTTGTTTTTCGTTTCATCCTATAATTTGTTTCTAGTATGAACACTCTTTGGTACATTCAATAGCCTATTTAAATGTGTCTTTATATTAACTATAACAAAAACGTGTCTTTATATTGACAGGAAGCATGTTGTCTTTGGGAAACTTGCTCATGGACACAAAGTACTGAGGAAAATTGAAAATGCGGGTGATGAAAATGGAAGGCCGACTGTAACAGTTAAAATCATCAATTGCGGTGACTTTAGTGAGAGTAAGAATCACAGAGCTACAACAATGCTTGCCTATGACAATCTTAGATGAAAAGCTCCTTCCATTACAAGCTGAGAGTCCCTTGAGGAGAATTAGAATTTTCTTTGAAGGAATAGTGATAAAGGGATCAAGGTTATCCCTCAAATGCTCGAAAATATCTAATTTGTGCATAAAAAATCCAATATTTTCCTCCAAAAGGGTACTTCATACTCTAACTTTTCAAGAGGGAAACACTTTTGGACATCCCATGAAAGGGGGACTCTTGATTTTGGGTAGATTGGGGGGGGGGGGAGGGGGGGGGGTATCAGTGATTAAACTTTCTTTTAAAATAAAATTTTATTGAATCAAGAGGATATGCGTAGCCCATGTATGCACTAGAAGCTAGATTTATAAATAAGTTGAGTACACAGGCGTGAGCGTTAAACTTTGAGTTTATTTGATGGATAGCCGTTGACTATAGTAGTGTTTTCCGGTATACTCATCCTATTTCCAGTGCTTATCTGATCTATAGTATGGTGAGAGATTCCCTTTTGTATCTTTTTGTTATTCCATATGCAGACAGGAAAAAGGCAAATAAATTGAAAATAGGAAAAGATGTACCTTCTGATGCAAACAATCATGAAGCACGACGGAAGGGAAAGCACAAGAAGTCATTTAGAGATAGGAGGAAAAGGAGAAGAAGATACTCTTCATCCGAGTCAGAGAGTTCCTCAGATACTGAGCTGGAATCATCTGAATCTGGTAGCGACTCCGACTTGGATTTATCATCCTCATCTTACACTAGTTCTCCAAGTGATGACAGGCGCAAGAAGAGGAAGAGATCTTCTAAGAGAGATAAATATAGACAGGGGAAAAAGAAGTGATAAACACCAGGAAAAAAGGCGAAAGAAGCGTGATAAGAGATCCAAGCGCAGAGCAAGAAGGTTTTGTGAATAATCTCTGCAATTTAAAAATATCTGTATCGTTTGTACTTGATTCCATTCGAGTTGTTAAATGTGTGTTGCTTTTCCCAGTTTTTGAATGTGGTGTTTGTTTGCTAATTTGAATAGGTGAACTGAAAATGAAATTATTAGACCTTGTTGCCAGTGTGCTCTAGCTCAATTGTTTGAACCCTATTCCGTAAGAGAGATTGCCAGGCGGAGGTGGTGCTAGAAAAGCACCAAAATGCATGTTTTTGGTTCTATACTTTGTCCTATGTTAGGAGAGACACATTCGAGAAAGATGATTTCATACATGCATTTCATGTAGGCAGCGAAGGTGCATATCTATATTTTCCCATATTATGGCATTATTTATTACTTATTGTATCCCTCATCTTATATGCTACATGTTGCAAAATTCTTAATGGGTAGGCAACATGCCAACATGTAATAGACTTCAGTGGCATATACATTGTTTCTATCTAATATCTCTTTTACTCTTTGTGCATCTAGCTTTCATGCATGGTTTTCTTAAATCAACTTATGTGACTTATCATACATGTTGGATATCTTCTGCTTGACAAGCCAATTTTCTTGTGGAGATGTGTTCTTTATACTGATCTATTGGGGTGTACTGTTTGTTTCTTTATTTGATCTTCTTTTGTTAGGAGGAAAATGGGGGATTTCTATTTGTGGTTGGGGGGATGTTCATATCATTTTATTTGTGCTTATGCTTATTGTAGTTGTGATAAACCTCTTGGTTAATACTTATGTGGGGCGAGGGATGAGAGAGATGCATTGTGGAGTTGGTCATAAATATGAGCAATCTTTTGGTTGTCATTTGTATAACCAACTTGTTTCCCTTCATCAACCAACTGAGTAAGCATGCTTTTAAGTACTTTTTTTGAAAAAAGAATTTTATTAGTGATCATTAAAAAGAAAGGCATAATTGAAGTACGTGGTGATATGCAACAGAATAGACTTAGTGAAAGAGGGAAAATAGAGCTAGAAAATCTTGGAGAGTAAGCGGTTTTTTAAGTAGGCATTACATTTTCGCATAACCTCTTTTGACGAACAGTGCTGAATTCTGGCTTCCTTCTCTGTAGAACGTCGGATAGTACTACTGATAGTGAGAGCAGGAGTGAAAGTAGCTCTGATAGTGATGAGCTTGATGTTCCTGGAAAAGATCAGAAGCAGAACAATCATTGTAGCTCTGATAGTGATGAGCTTGATGTTCCTGGAAAAGATCAGAAGCAGAACAATCATTCTCAGAAGACTGGTATTGCTTGATGCCATTGTATCTATCTGTAGTTTCTCATATATCTGCATTGTAGTAGATCCATTCAAGTGATTCTCTAGATTGTTCCTCATGTTGATATTTTAGATTTCATGTATAGTTAAGGAAGTAAAACTGATACCATTGTTTCTTTTGTGCTTGAGTTTCTTTCATTATTTTTGTTTCATTTTCTTGGGTAAAGGTGTGGTGGGGTACGATGGTGGTTACAATAGTCAAAACAAATGGAGCTATATACACTCATTTTGTTTGAAGGATGAGAACCGTAGCTTCTACATCGACGTTATTAGTCCGATCCTTTGGAGGAACTACTTGTAATAACGAACTTGAAAATTTTGAAACTATTTTCTTTTATTGGATGCGTGGCAATCCTTCTTGAGATAGTTTCTACCTTTACCCCAACACCTACGTTTTATCCTTTGTAGTAAGTGTGGATTTATAATTGGACCGAAGTCCATGCACAGTAGTGAATTTGTTCTCTTTCTATTCTCTTTTTGCTGGATGCATGGATATCCTTCTGGAGAAAACTGCTACCACCTCAGTAAAAAAATATGCATTACTTTTTTAACTTTATATTCTCGGCTTAATGTCTGTAGAATCCACTGGTGTTTGGGAATCCTTCATTAGGTTGGATATCTGATCTCATCATTTGAATTGAAGGGTACTTAATGTCACTGCAAAAAATTGAGGGAATAAGATTGCCTATTCTACAAGGGATATGTCTTTGTCTCTCTCTTTTCAAGTTGGGTATCCTTTTTCTCACCTTTGAACATGTGTTGCTGCTTTTTGTAATATGATGCAGCTATAGAACAGCCTGCGGTGGTTGTAATGGAAGAACCTATTCCCGTCCGTCATTGAAAGTGGGAGGAAGTGCACAAATCCCCCAATGAGAATGGAGAGCACAGAAGCAATGGCATAGAAGCAGATGCTAAATCCGATGGGAGCGGAGATAGAAAACCTGACATAGTAGATGATTACCCAGAAAAATCTAGGTCTACTTCCCATTCTTGTCACTCCTAAGTTATTCTTTGTGTTTAATGATTGTTTTCGATCTGGCATTTTATTCAAAGTTGACGAGCAGGAGCCGAAGCACAAGTCCTAAGAGGCATAGAAGTATGAGTATTAGTCCCAGGAGTCTGGGCAGAAGCCCAAGTGTTAGTCCCAAACGGAGTCTGAGCAGAAGTCCTTGTAATCTTAGTAGAAGCCCCTCTCTTGGACGAGCAAGGAGCATCAGCAGAAGTCCTGTTAGAAGTGATAGCAGTAGCAGTCCAGTCAGAAGTGTCAGCAGAAGTCCAGCAAGCGGCAGGAAAGGGAGAAATATCAGTGGGAGCCCATTGGGAGCTCGGCCTCGAAGAAATGTTTCTGAGAGTCCTGTTAGGTCCCCACCGGGAAGAAGCGAAAGCAGGAGTCCACGGAGAACCTTATCAAGAAAATCAATTAGCAGAAGCCCTATAAAAGTTTCTAGAAGAAGCTTAGGCAGAAGCCCAATCAGATCTCCGAGAAGCATGAGCAGAAGCTCAGGTAGGGCCCCTTCAAGGAGGATTAGCCGAAGTCCATTTAGGCCGCCAATCCGGAATAATCATTGCAGTTATTCCAGGAGCCCTAGCCCTGCACACTGGAACAAGTCACCCCCTGACCGAGGAAGGAGTTTGTCAAGAAGTGTTTCCCCAGATGGGTCTCCCAAGCGTATCAGAAGGGGGCGTGATTTTAGTCAGCGGTACTCTTATGCACGGCAATACAGAACTCCGTCTGCATCTCCTGTGAGGTCTTATCGTTATGGTGGTAGAAGTGATCACGACAGGTGAGTGGCAACGAGTTCTTAATTCCTTGACTGTCAGAAGTATGATTTCATGTTGTTTTCTGTACAAGTATGAATGATTAAAAGTGCATGCCTGCTTACCTAGATATTCAAGTTACAGAAGGTATTCCCCTAGACGTTACCCAAGCCCACCAAGAGTGAGAAGTCCTCCAAGGTCTGTGGTCTGACCCTTTTATAATTTCTTCGTGTTTCACACAAATACTGACTACTTTTGAAATGACTTGTATTCCTCTTCGAATAGGTTTTTGCCCTTTTTTTCCAATATCGAGGCAGATTGTTTTTATGTTGAGGTTATTTTGTTTGTGATTTAGTTCCGATCAAAAAAGAAAATTGTTCTTGATTTAGTTGGATTCCTTGGAGATGTTGCCAAATGAAGTCAAGCTTGGCCAACTCTCTCCCTTTTTTCTGTTTTGTCTCATTTCTTATGCTGAGCATTTGGCCACTACCATGTTTTTATGCGCATTCTCGATATCTTTTACAGTGTGGTTTTACATGAACTGTTTGCAGATACAGAAGCAGAAGAAGTAGGACACGATCTGTATCACGAAGCCCACCCTACCATAATCGGCGCTACAGCTGTAGCTGTAGCCCCATACGCAGCCGTTCACCAGTTGAGATCTATAGATCTCGTGTGTCTCCAAGGGCTGAGAGGAGATCACTTTCTAGGAGCAGAAGCCCATTGGAATCAAAGTCCTCATTGGACTCTCAATCTCCTAAGCGGGCAAGCAAAGACAGGTCAAGGTCATTGTCCGGAAGCCTGGATGGTAAGAAGGGCCTGGTCTCTTATGGAGATGGTTCTCCTGACTCAGCCCAAAGGTGAAATCATGGCATTGATAGATTGTTCTGGAGGAACTCGCATTGTCTTTTATGTATTGGAGGTTTGCCTTTTTTAGCTGGACCTTGAACTTATGTTTTTCAGTGTCGCAAGAGATTGCAGTTGCTAGTTAAATATTTAGCTGTGATGTTTTCCATTTAGAAATTTATCATTGCTGGAATATTTTTGAGGATGTGTTTTGTTAAATTGAGAATAATATGTAGAACTTGAAAAATGATGTGTTATTGAATTCAGAGATACAGGTTAGAGATTGTTGCTTAAATCTTAACGTCAACTGAGATGAATGCCTATCTATAGGCCTCTCTTTTGTTTGTCCTTTTGTTATTCCTTGCTACAGGTTCAGCTTCTCTGTTTAAATTGAAAGCTCCTTCCGATGCCATTGACCCTGAAATCATCAACATGCCGCCCCGGTATGCTTTACAAAGCCATTTTTGCCCACAATACAATGTCAGCAACCCAGCTTCGTGGAAGCTAGACAAAAGCGTGCCATCACCAAGGTTGAGCTTGATCGCACAAATGATGGTGACATCTCCCCCCCTCCCCCCCAACTCTCCAGATCTTCCTCATCATTGGAACTCTCTCATCGTTCAATCCCTCTTCAACCCTGATGTAAAGCGGTCCCTAGATGGCACAAGCAGATTTGGCTCCCTCATTTGTTGCAGTTTGACAATGCTTGATAACAAGGCTTGATTTTGGGTAGCCGGTAAAATGCAGTTGCTGGTCAAGGCTGCTGCCTGGCTGCCCGTCACCTCTGAAGAGTTCACCTTTTTTTCCCCAAGTTCTCTAGCTGATCTTGTCAAGTTTCATGGGAATTGCATTGTGGCTGTTCGATCATTAAAAACTCACCACTTCACATCAGTTCATTTGATTATCTTCATTCAATTCACTCCCTTCCATGCTGCACATTTTTGATAATTTGGTCCCACGATAACACCTGTCGCAATATAGTGTTCAGTCTAGTTCATAATAATGCATTGAGGAATGCCTAATTGAAGAAGTCATGCTCAATTGAATACTTCGTGTTAAGGGTGTGCATCCAGACTTCCGGTCTGGTTAAAAATCTGAAAAATCGGATGATACTGGGCGGTTACCGCCTAGATTAAACCCAGACGGATAGAAAATTTCTTCTACCCGCCTGGATGCAGTTACGGATGCCGGATATCCGTATTTTGTATCCGGTTTTAAAATCTTCAAAAATTCTATTTGCAACCGACCTGGGGAACTCCTGCAGCATCGCGTCCAACGTGGCAGATAAGGAACGATGTTGTTCTAATTTTATTGCCAAGCACAGACTGAAGCCCCATGGGAGATTCGAAACCCCCATCCCCAAGAAGACAGAGGCCTTTGTCTTTGTCTTCTCCATGAACCCATCGAATGGCCACTTTGTCTTCTCCACCTAGATTTGAAATCCCCTTCACATAAATCCCCGAAACCCTAACTCTAAACCTTACAATTTTATGTTCATTATAGTTGAGGTGTGTCTCACGTCAATATGCGTTTTTGATTTTGCATTCTTGATCCAGCTTATTATTTGGTTAAAAGGGAATAAAAGATTTTGTGTGCATATGAGAATGTATTCATTTTGCCGACCTCTCTCGTAGTTGGCTATTTCTTTCATGAGCTTGTGTTAGTGCTACTGAGTTGTGTTGATATTAGTTTTAGCAGTACTACAAGGACTAGTTATGTAATTTTCGTGTTTTCAAATTTATGTAATGGAGTTTGTTTTTTATTCTCTGGTATTTCAATTATTAACATAGTCGAAAACTTGTTCCTTTAAAAGTGCCATGATTTGGATGTGATATGCATACTACTATGAGGTGAGAATTGAGATAATTTTTTCTGGTGTAAACACAATACTTGTTGTGACTATGTATGTAAGTGAATTCTTTTGGTAGGACAATACACCTATCTTTATGTTATTGTTCATCTAGTTCTTTTTTATCATGGCCCTGTTCAAGACGATGACTACAGAGTAAGCACATTATGTGGTATATCCATACTTAATGAAATTCAACCCGGTTAGCACTTACGTCAAGTCGACTTCTTAAATTACATGCCTTTTGCTTAGTGACTAGCCTTTTTTCTAGGAATATGGTTCAGGAACACTCTCTCGGAATGTGAGTCCAGTTTTTGTTTTTGCTGGTAAGGCTTTATAGTTATGTGACTTGGGATCTGTCTCTCTCTATTCATAAGCTAAGATACAATTTTCTTTTTCCACATAATCTCTGGTTTCCTTACTAGTTTTTGGATGAAGCATATTGTCTGCATCAAATGCTGTGTTTCCTTTCAGTATAACTTACATTGCAAGTTGGACGAATTGCATTATAGATGCAACTTAGGGTGGATGGAGCACAACCGGAGCTGTAATTGGAGATTTTGGTTTTGTTATCATTGATATGTATCCTTAAAAATGTACTCAAAATGTTCATTTAAGTTAGTAGTTGATTTATTTAGTCATCCAATTTTGCTTAAATGGAGATTAATAGAGATTAATCATTGAAACACCATTATAATGTCACTGTTATTCAGTTTGCTTAAATGGAGTATAGTAGCAGAGATGTCACAAAGAAACTTTAATTTGATAAGAAAATTCCCCTTCACTTTTTGATATAATACAAGGATGGAAAATACCAATCTCATCAAGGAAGACTTATAAAACCTAAACCTATACAAACCCAACCCCACCCCACCCCACCCCACCCAGGTATATACTAATTCAGCAAAACTTGTTGGTGACAATCAAGGATGTGTCAATCCCACCACTGATAATTGAAAGAATAAAATTTTTGTGTGTATGTATATATGTAAAGGACTCCAATAACCAATACAACTAGGGAACCAGTTTCTTTGATACATTTGCAGCTAAATTTAGCTGAACATATGGGGACAAGGAATTCGTCTAAAATAATGTTCAACATAGTGATCTAAACATTCCTTCTTTTGTACCAAGAAACAGTTAGTAATCACAAGAAATAATCATCATTAGTAAGGAGTTTAGGGGGCATGGATTCTGCAAATGAGAGGCTGAATCAGATTCTGATTTAGCTACTCCCATGCTTGGTCTACTAACTCCTTACTAATACAAGGATGGAAAATACCAATCTCATCAAGGAAGACTTATAAAACCTAAACCTATACAAACCCAACCCCACCCCACCCCACCCCACCCAGGTATATACTAATTCAGCAAAACTTGTTGGTGACAATCAAGGATGTGTCAATCCCACCACTGATAATTGAAAGAATAAAATTTTTGTGTGTATGTATATATGTAAAGGACTCCAATAACCAATACAACTAGGGAACCAGTTTCTTTGATACATTTGCAGCTAAATTTAGCTGAACATATGGGGACAAGGAATTCGTCTAAAATAATGTTCAACATAGTGATCTAAACATTCCTTCTTTTGTACCAAGAAACAGTTAGTAATCACAAGAAATAATCATCATTAGTAGGAGTTTAGGGGGCATGGATTCTGCAAATGAGAGGCTGAATCAGATTCTGATTTAGCTACTCCCATGCTTGGTCTACTAACTCTTGGAGTTGCTGGTGATGCTTTGTGAGGAGTTATGGATAAAGTAGACCTGTCAAGTGTAAAGTCACATAAATATAGAGCCGTATTGAGAATGCTTTGAATTAGATAGGAAATGGGAGATGTACAACCATAATCATGTGCAAGAACGCAACTGGAAACTTAAAAAGTACATATGGATCTAAGCCAAAAATGGGAACTTTGTACAGAAATTCGCCTTCCGAAAAAAACAGATAATATAACTCAAACTGAAAAATAGAAGCACTGAAACACAGAGCAAGATAAAAAAAAACTATATTTGATGTTCGGGAAATAAATTGTTCAAGGTCAGATCCAAGTAAATACGTACAAATTCACTAAAAAAAAAAGACCAATGACCTTGGATCAAGATTAAGAACCAAGAAATGAAGAAACTCCATTAAAAAAAATAAAAAAAATAAAAAAGAAGAAGAAGAACCTAGAACTGCGAAAGACGATAGAAAGAGGCACTGGACTCACCTAAAATTGATGCAAAGATGCATAAGAATCTCAAAAGAGATTATAAACAACCAATTAATCTTCCAAATACATAAAAAAACTTGAGCTCTGTTATATATTCTACAGCTCTGTTTTTGTTTTTCCTCAAGCTCTTATCTGGTTTTAGAATCAATGATTCGGTACCACCCACGACGACAACGACAGACGCAGACTCGGCTACCCATGACTACGACGACAGATCTGGTTCTCCTACTCACAACGCGCGACAACATTTTCTCTCTCAGACGCGTTTTCTCCTTTCTTCGTTTCTTATTTTTTGTCTGCTTTTTTTTTAATCAATAATATATCAGCTGACGTGCATGATACCACATCAGCAACAGCAAAGATGGATCCAACGCATGACAGCTACCTCTCTGGTTTCATTCTTTGGTTTCGCTCTCTTGTTTCGATCTACAACATTTTTTAACCCAAAGCAACTTTTTGGATTCGATTTCCCTCTAACGCACGACGGCACTGCAAGACGCATCCAACGCACGACGCCCCAATGCACGGCGGGACCTCTTCAGTTTCTCCCTCTCTTCAGCCGGTTCCGCGACAAGTGCTCTATTCGGTTGTATCTAGAATTATTGTAAAATCTTTCGTTCTGCTGTTAACTATTACGTTTTCTAATGAAGAGCAGACCTATCCCATTCAATTGTACAAAATGATGTCAGGTCCCAACTCCCTAGTTTTGTTTGTTTTCAGTAAATAATTCATCTCATTTTATTTTATTTTATTTTATTTCATTATTATAATTTTTTTAAATCTCTACACAAAATAAAATAAAAAATTTAATTTTTTCAAATCCTAAAATAAAAATAATATTAAAAAATATATTCTAACAATATTTTATTTAACTTTTTTACTTTAATCTCAACTCATCTCATCTCATCTTATCTCTAAATATAAACGAGCTCTTAGTTTTCCCTCAGCACACTCTCTCTCTCTCCAGAAACCCTAACTCATATTATGAGCTGCCGACGTCCATTTTCATCTCTCTCTCTCTAATCTTGAATCTGGGTCTGGTTTGATTTTGTTTTTGTTTTTGTTTCCTAATCTCTAGTCTATTTTCCATTTTTTCTTGTTATTAATCTCTCTAGATGGTGCGATTGTGTTCATTAAACTTTTTTTTTCCTTTCTTTTTAGTTTGGATTTGGGTTTGGTTTGGTTTTTTATTTTTTATTTTGTAATCTCGTCTATTTTTTATTTTTATTTTCTTGTTATTCATCTCTATAGATGATGTGTATGTCAAGAATCTAAAGTTCTCTATTTGTTTTTTCTTTCTTTTAGTTTGGATCTGGGTCTTGGGTATTTTTCTATTTATTTATTTATTTATTTTTCCTGATTTATAGTTTATTTTAAATTTTTTTTCTTCCTAATAATCTTGGATATTGTATGTCAAGAATCTAAAGTTCTCTATTTCTTTTTTCCTTCCTTTTGATTTGGATATGGGTATGGGGTTTTTTTGTTTTTATTTTTTGTTTTATTTCTAGTCTATTTTTTATTTTATTTTCTTGCTAGTCATCTCTCTGGATGTTGGGATTGCGTTCATTAAACTTTTGTCCCCTTCTTTTTTGGTTTGAATTTGAGTTTTATTTTTTTTCCTAATCTCTAATCTATTTTCAGTTTCTTTCATGCTATTTATTTTTCTAGATGTTGTATATCAAGAATATGAAGTTCTCTATTTCTCCACTGCATTCATTAAACTTTTTTTTTCCTTTTTGGTTTGGAACTGGTCTTGGTTTGGTTTTGTTCTTTTCTCTAATCTCTAGTTTGTTTTTGATTTTTTCTTACTATTAATCTCTTTGGATGTTGTGACTAAAGCCATTTTTCTAACCTTCCATTCCTTATCGACACACTCCATATAATTTTTTTTCTATATATATAAATATCATTTGGGATATGATTTTTTACTAATTTCTTAATTTTCAGTTCTTTGTTTCTCGCAACTCACAATGAAGATGATAAGAGGGCTTGCCTTCAAATGTTCTTCCACAGTTCTTGGCTGCTGTTTTTGAATTTTTTACTATTTGTTCCTTGTAAAGTTAATGACTTGCAGTATGATGTAAACAATAATATAAAATCTGTAGTGTATTGTGTACGTTGATATTTATTATTATTTATTTAGTTTTATAAAAATTTGAATAGGCAATAAAAAAGTTCAAAAAATTCCTATAAAAATATTCAATATATAAAAAAATGCCTATAAAAATGACAAATATAAAAGCCTAAAAAAAAAAAAAGCCTCTTAAAAAGTATTAAAAAGATTTTATTTTTAAAATGCGTTTTAAAAGTGGTAAAAACTAAAAACATAATTTTTCTGGGAAAAAAAATATATAAAATCTGGATGTCAGGTTTTAATCCAGATCCAAATCTAGATATCTGTCTGGATTTCAATTTTGTTTATTCGGACAGATATTCGCCCGCTTTTAAAAAGTTAAATCCAGATGCACAGCCTTACTTCGTGTTCTTTTATTGTTGCATGATACTGGTAAAAGATAAATTAAATGATAAAAATTTATCCCTCCCTTTCAATTTAAACTTTTGATAAATGTGTTTTCACGTGATATTAAAGCAGATGTCTTAAACTTAAATCCTGGTTCTATATTTTATTTATTTATTTGAATATTCTATGTATTGGATAATTAATTAACTGAGAATGACCCAATCGTGAATGATGATGTTAAAAAATAAAATAAAATATTAAAATCCACCTCTTTTTATAAAATTTAAAAAAAAAATAGTGACTTCACAAATACTGCACAAATCTGGCACCTAGTGTAACATCTTTGACTTGCAAATAAATTGGTACGTAAGCCTAGTTTTGATAGTCACGTTAGATGCGATGAGAAATTTATGAATATTAATAAGATATTTATAAATAATAGTAAAATAGTTCAAGTTAAGATTTTTATTAGATTTTATAAAATGAGATGGAAAAAGTTGAATAAAAATATTATAAAATTAAAATATTGTTAGAATATAATTTTTTTATACTATTTTGTTTTGAAATTTGAATTATATTTTGTATTTGATATAAAAGTTTAAGAAAGTTGTAATGACTAATAATGATTAGATAAAAAAATATAAAAGAGAATTTGAAAAGTATTTATATTTAAATAATATTTAAATGCTGAGATGAGATAGAATGAGATAATCTACTTATCCAAATGGGACATAACTGATTTTGGTTTTGTTATCATTGATATGTATCCTTAAAAATGTACTCAAAATGTTCATTTAAGTTAGTAGTTGATTTATTTAGTCATCCAATTTTGCTTAAATGGAGATTAATAGAGATTAATCATTGAAATACCATTATAATGTCACTGTTATTCAGTTTGCTTAAATGGAGTATAGTAGCAGAGATGTCACAAAGAAACTTTAATTTGATAAGAAAATTCCCCTTCACTTTTTGATATAATACAAGGATGGAAAATACCAATCTCATCAAGGAAGACTTATAAAACCTAAACCTATACAAACCCAACCCCACCCCACCCCACCCCACCCAGGTATATACTAATTCAGCAAAACTTGTTGGTGACAATCAAGGATGTGTCAATCCCACCACTGAAAATTGAAAGAATAAAATTTTTGTGTGTATGTATATATGTAAAGGACTCCAATAACCAATACAACTAGGGAACCAGTTTCTTTGATACATTTGCAGCTAAATTTAGCTGAACATATGGGGACAAGGAATTCTTCTAAAATAATGTTCAACATAGTGATCTAAACATTCCTTCTTTTGTACCAAGAAACAGTTAGTAATCACAAGAAATAATCATCATTAGTAAGGAGTTTAGGGGGCATGGATTCTGCAAATGAGAGGCTGAATCAGATTCTGATTTAGCTACTCCCATGCTTGGTCTACTAACTCTTGGAGTTGCTGGTGATGCTTTGTGAGGAGTTATGGATAAAGTAGACCTGTCAAGTGTAAAGTCACATAAATATAGAGCCGTATTGAGAATGCTTTGAATTAGATAGGAAATGGGAGATGTACAACCATAATCATGTGCAAGAACGCAACTGGAAACTTAAAAAGTACATATGGATCTAAGCCAAAAATGGAAACTTTGTACAGAAATTCGCCTTCCGAAAAAAACAGATAATATAACTCAAACTGAAAAATAGAAGCACTGAAACACAGAGCAAGATAAAAAATAAACTATATTTGATGTTCGGGAAATAAATTGTTCAAGGTCAGATCCAAGTAAATACGTACAAATTCACTAAAAAAAAAGACCAATGACCTTGGATCAAGATTAAGAACCAAGAAATGAAGAAACTCCATTAAAAAAAATAAAAAAGAAGCAGAAGAAGAACCTAGAACTGCGAAAGACGATAGAAAGAGGCACTGGACTCACCTAAAATTGATGCAAAGATGCATAAGAATCTCAAAAGAGATTATAAACAACCAATTAATCTTCCAAATACATAAAAAAGCTTGAGCTCTGTTATATATTCTACATCTCTGTTTTTGTTTTTCCTCAAGCTCTTATCTGGTTTTAGAATCAATGATTCGGTACCACCCACGACGACAACGACAGACGCAGACTCGGCTACCCATGACTACGACGACAGATCTGGTTCTCCTACTCACAACGCGCGACAACATTTTCTCTCTCAGACGCGTTTTCTCCTTTCTTCGTTTCTTATTTTTTGTCTGCTTTTTTTTTAATCAATAATATATCAGCTGACGTGCATGATACCACATCAGCAACAGCAAAGATGATCCAACGCATGACAGCTACCTCTCTGGTTTCATTCTTTGGTTTCGCTCTCTGGTTTCGATCTACAACATTTTTTAACCTAAAGCAACTTTTTGGATTCGATTTCCCTCTAACGCACGACGGCACTGCAAGACGCATCCAACGCACGACGCCCCAACGCACGGCGGGACCTCTTCAGTTTCTCCCTCTCTTCAGCCGGTTCCGCGACAAGTGCTCTATTCGGTTGTATCTAGAATTATTGTAAAATCTTTCGTTCTGCTGTTAACTATTACGTTTTCCAATGAAGAGCAGACCTATCCCATTCAATTGTACAAAATGATGTCAGGTCCCAACTCCCTAGTCTTCATTTCTTTGGCCTCGTTTGTTTTCGATAAACATCTCATTTCATTTCATCTTATTTCATCTCATTATTACAATTTTTTAAAATTTTTACACAAAATAAAATAAAAAATTTAACTTTTTCAAATCCCAAAATAAAAATAATATTAAAAAATATATTCTAATAATATTTTATTCAACTTTTTTACTTTAATCTTAACTCATTTCATCTCATTTCTAAAAACAAACGAGGCTTTAGTTTTCCCTCAACACTCTCTCTCTCTCTCCAGAAACCCTAACTCATATTATGAGCTGCCGACGTCCATTTTCATCTCTCTCTCTCTCTCTCTAATCTTGAATCTGGGTCTGGTTTGATTTTGTTTTTGTTTTTGTTTTCCTAATCTCTAGTCTATTTTCCATTTTTTCTTGTTATTAATCTCTCTAGATGGTGCGATTGTGTTCATTAAACTTTTTTTTTCCTTTCTTTTTAGTTTGGATTTGGGTTTAGTTTGGTTTTTTATTTTTTATTTTGTAATCTCGTCTATTTTTTATTTTTATTTTCTTGTTATTCATCTCTATAGATGATGTGTATGTCAAGAATCTAATGTTCTCTATTTGTTTTTTCTTTCTTTTAGTTTGGATCTGGGTCTTGGGTATTTTTCTATTTATTTATTTATTTATTTTTCCTGATTTATAGTTTATTTTAAATTTTTTTTCTTCCTAATAATCTTGGATGTTGTATGTCAAGAATCTAAAGTTCTCTATTTCTTTTTTCCTTCCTTTTGATTTGGATATGGGTATGGAGTTTTTTTGTTTTTATTTTTTGTTTTATTTCTAGTCTATTTTTTATTTTATTTTCTTGCTAGTCATCTCTCTGGATGTTGGGATTGCGTTCATTAAACTTTTGTCCCCTTCTTTTTTGGTTTGAATTTGAGTTTTATTTTTTTTTCCTAATGTCTAGTCTATTTTCAGTTTCTTTCATGCTATTTATTTCTCTTAATGTTGTATATCAAGAATATAAAGTTCTCTATTTCTCCACTGCATTCATTAAACTTTTTTTTTTTTCCTTTCTGGTTTGGAACTGGTCTTGGTTTGGTTTTGTTTTTTTCTCTAATCTCTAGTTTGTTTTTGGTTTTTTCTTACTATTAATCTCTTTGGATGTTGTGACTAAAGCCATTTTTCTAACCTTCCATTCCTTATCGACACACTCCATATAATTTTTTTTCTATATATATGAATATTATTTGGGATATGATTTTTTACTAATTTCTTGATTTTCAGTTCTTTGTTTCTCGCAACTCACAATAAAGATGATAAGAGGGCTTGCTTTCAAATGTTCTTCCACAGTTCTTAGCTGCTGTTTTTGAATTTTTTACTATTTGTTCCTTGTAAAGTTAATGACTTGCAGTATGATGTAAACAATAATATAAAATCTGTAGTGTATTGTATACGTTGATATTTATTATTATTTATTTAGTTTTATAAAAATTTGAATAGGCAATAAAAAAGTTCAAAAAATTCCTATAAAAATATTCAATATATAAAAAAATGCCTATAAAAATGACAAATATAAAAGCCTAAAAAAAAAAAAGCCTCTTAAAAAGTATTAAAAAGATTTTATTTTTAAAATGCGTTTTAAAAGTGGTAAAAACTAAAAACATAATTTTTCTGAGGAAAAAATATATAAAATCTGGATGTCAGGTTTTAATCCAGATCTAAATCTAGATATCTGTCTGGATTTCAATTTTATTTATTCGGATAGATATTCGCGCGCTTTTAAAAAGTTAAATCCAGATGCACAGCCTTACTTCGTGTTCTTTTATTGTTGCATGATACTGGTAAAAGATAAATTAAATGATAACAATTTATCCCACCCTTTCAATTTAAACTTTTGATAAATGTGTTTTTACGTGATATTAAAGCAGATGTCTTAAACTTAAATCCTGGTTCTATATTTTATTTATTTATTTGAATATTCTATGTATTGGATAATTAATTAACTGAGAATGACCCAATCGTGAATGATGATGTTAAAAAATAAAATAAAATATTAAAATCCACCTCTTTTTATAAAATTTAAAAAAAAAATAGTGACTTCACAAATACTGCACAAATCTGGCACCTAGTGTAACATCTTTGACTTGCAAATAAATTGGTACGTAAGCCTAGTTTTGATAGTCACGTTAGATGCGATGAGAAATTTATGAATATTAATAAGATATTTATAAATAATAGTAAAATAGTTCAAGTTAAGATTTTTATTAGATTTTATGAAATGAGATGGAAAAAGTTGAATAAAAATATTATAAAATTAAAATATTGTTAGAATATAATTTTTTTATACTATTTTGTTTTGAAATTTGAATTATATTTTGTATTTGATATAAAAGTTTAAGAAAGTTGTAATGACTAATAATGATTAGATAAAAAAATATAAAAGAGAATTTGAAAAGTATTTATATTTAAATAATATTTAAATGCTGAGATGAGATAGAATGAGATAATCTACTTATCCAAATGGGACATAACTGAATTAAATTCAAGGAGTTTTGAATAGAACCACATAGAGTTTAGGCCCCAGTTTGGTTGTTGGACTCTACTGACGTCAACTCGGTTCAGTCTAATTATAAGTTAGGTCTAACATCTAAACACTTAACTCTCAAATCATTAAACTCATCTCAATTCAAAAACTCTTTACACGTGAGACCTACAATATTTTTCAATTCAACACTTATTTACACGCGGGATCCGCAACCTTTTTTAAATTCCTATAAATATATTTAAATTCATTTTAACATCTAAACTCATTTTAAGTGGGTCCTACAAAATTTATTTCATCATCTCAACTCAACTCAACTCAACTCAATTCAGCTTAACATCCAAACGCAACCTTAGGCTTCGTTTGATTACTCAACTCATCTCAACCTATCATTACAACTTTTTCAAATTATAACACAAAATATAATAAATAATTTAATTTTTTCAAATTTTAAAATAATAATAATATTAAAAAATAATATTCTAATAATATTTTATCATTTAAACTTAATTCAATTTAATTCAGTTCAATATCTAAACGCAGCCTCAGACTCTATAGAGGGATCGATCCATGCTCACGTGTCTGAAGGGCAGTTTAGTCACACAAATGCTAGTTGTAGGAAAACTCAAGGGTAATTTGGTCATATAAACAGTAATTGTAAGAAAAATTAAAAATGACGGGCTTTTGGAGTTGGCTTCTGCATCACTGTATGTGCCCCTGTAGGGGTTTACTTCCGAAGTATGAACAGACAGAAGTAAAGGAGGTGAGAAAAAGTGGTGGGAAACCAGGAAAGGCAAATGAAAGAGGAAAGATAAAATCCCTTTGCTTTTTGGTTTGTTCCACACCAGGTTGGTACAAAAACCTTAACCCCACTTCACCTTTTCACCTCCATATATTCAATATTGTTTCCTTGTTTTATCATGTCTTTTACTATTCCTGCAAGTTCATGCCGCTTTCATTTCCTCATTGGCCTTGTGATATTAAATTTATCGTCTTGTTTGCTAATGCTTCGCTGTCATTCATGATATATATATATATATGTATATGTATGTTTATATGTATAAAGGAAACGCTTTTGTGTTTATGGCAGGTTGTGCAAATATCATCTCTCTTTTCTTATTTTTTTCCCTTTTGTATGGGGTTAGTATTCTGGGGTTGCTGTAGTTGGTGCTTTACTTTACAAACTAGAACTCTGTTTGTTAATTGTCTGTATTGATGTGTTTGTGAATTCGTTGCTCATAAAGAGTTCCTGCCTTTTCTCTCCTTTTTTTTTTTTGGGCGCCTCTCACTTTCCATGTGTTTTTTTAGGAAGTTTCTGGCCGTTCATAGCTCGTGTAAGCAGCAATAGCTGATGGCATTCATGGTTGCATTTCCAATTTCACCCCGCCATATGGGTATAAGTAGTAGGGATAGTCAATGTTTATTTTCTTCATTGCAGGAGCTCATCTTTATCCTTTGCAACAAATGACCTGCAGTGTGCAAACACTCGGGTGAGAAAGAATGAGTTACGGTAGCTCAGATATAGGTTCTGGTTAGTTTTTATCCCTGCCATTGTTTCTGTATACGTATGAAGCTAGCAAGTTTTTCAGTGAAGAGTTAATGCTGTTAGTTTCTAGCCAGTTGATTCATATCTAAGCCTGCTAGGTAATTTGTTTCTCCAATGTTTCAGGTAGTGGAACGGCCACAAGGACATTCGAGTTTGGAAGGACTCATGTGGTCAGGCCCAAAGGGATGCACCAGGCCACTATTGTTTGGCTGCATGGCCTTGGTGACAAGGGCTCAAGGTACTAATGCTAGTTCTTTACTGTATCTACCCTTGCCCAAGGTAATGGTTTTGACATGGTTCTTCTCTTTAATGGTTTCTGGCAACCTGTCTTAGCAATTCGATTCTATGGTTTTGTTATTTCAGCAAGTATGTTATCAGTTGAAAATTTGATATGAAGGTAGCCAATTGTGACTAAGATAAACTGTTCTGTCTTTGCTCTGCTTCGCAGCTGGTCCCAGCTCTTGGAAACTCTTCCTCTTCCAAATGTAAGAATAAGTATGCCTTTTCCATGTTTAATAGCTTCTAAACTTATGCACATGCTACATGCATCGCCACATCCCTAATATCTGTTTCTCTTGAGAATGTTTTTCAGATAAAATGGATTTGCCCCACAGCTCCGACTCGGCCGGTAAAAATATTTGGTGGATTTCCTTGTACTGCTTGTAAGATATACTGATTTAAATATATCAAATTTTTCTTTACTGACCAAAGACACCTTTAAATTACGATGACTGCAAATTTTAAGATTCTGGCAGTGCATGTGCAAAATATAAGTTATCCAGTCATTTATGGCTGGTTCCATCCCAAGAGTTTATGTCCAATTCCATATTACCTTTCTGTTTTCGGAACTCTGAATAACATAGTTTAAAGTGCTTTGATGATTTATATCAGGGTTCGATGTGGGAGATTTTTCAGAAGAAGACCCTGATGATTTGGAGGGATTAGATGCTTCAGCAGCATATGTAGCCAACCTATTGTCAACAGAGCCTGCTGATGGTAGGATTCTCCTTTAAATTCTTGATTTCTTTGAGCGCTCTCTTCTTTTAGTTATATGAAATAAATATAACAGCTGAGGAGCTTAGGATAAAGGTAATAACCCCAAGGGGTTGGCCCAAGTGGTAAAGGCCTTGGTATTGGGGTATCACTCCCTTCAAAGTCCAAGGTTCAACATCTCATGTGTGCAAACAATCCTTTAGGGTTACATCTCCTGGTGAAAAGCCAGCGATTTAACCAGTTACATGTAGGGAAACTTCGGAGGGTGCATGGGACCAGGGTTTACCTTGAAGGGGTGGGTCCGAAGGGCCCTGCCTTGGAGAGGTTCCCCAACATATATATATATATATATATATATATATATATATATAAAGGGCTTAGGATGAAGGTAGTAGATGCATGTGGCTACATTCATTTACACCTGGTCTAATTCAATTGCTTCTGATATATTGATTATTTTTCTCCCAGATGAATTTTCTTCTAAAATTTATAATTATACTTAATCTTAAGATACTACAGAACCTGGTCTGTGAAGGTTTTCAAGATTAGAAGGATGACATGGGATCGGTGTTATTTTTTTCGGTCTCTTACCTATAAATTAGAGGAAGGAAAAAAACTAGAAGGAAATAAAAAAACCTTGTCTGTTACTCTAGTTTAATGTATCAATTAAATTGGGAAAAAAATAGTTAATAGATCTTCCAGCTGGGTGGGTGGAAGGAAGAGCCAGGGAAAGGGTTTTTTTTTTTTTGGGGGGGGGGGGGGGGGGGGGGGGGGGGGGAGAGGGGAGAGTGGTGGTGGAGGTGAGTAACTCTTGGAGATTGTAGTCATCCGATCACACCAAATTTTATGAGGTACCATTACGACCCTATTGCTCATTATGTTATTTTACTCATACTTTACAGTCAAACTTGGTGTTGGGGGCTTCAATATGGGTGCTGCAACTGCGCTCCACTCAGTTATGTGCCTTGTTTCAGGAAAGTATGCAAATGGAAACCCTTATCGTGTCAATCTAAATGCAATTGTCAGTCTTAGTGGTTGGCTCCCATGTTCAAGGTTTGGATTCTATGATATCTATGTGCACAGACAAATTTGTAAAATGCCAACATACCAGCTTGTAAACATGACCATATATATCCACTTTGTTATTAAGGAACATATTCAGTGTCATCTATAATTTTTTTTGTAGGATCTTAAGGAACCGAGTGGAAGGGTCACATGGGGCAGCAAGGCGTGCAGCATCATTACCCATATTTCTCTGTCATGGGCTGGGTATCCATGTTCAACTTATATAGTGTGGCTTTTTGTCGAGTTTAAAGAGAATTTGTTTAACATCATGGTTTTCCTCTTCAAAATCATGTCAAGAGACGAAACCAAAAAGAAAGTTTCACAATCACAGTGCTTTCGCCTACTTAAGTCCATCTTCATAAGAACTCAGTGTACTTTGCTTTACTGGCTTTATAGAATGTTTGTTTCTAGCAATGGGCTACCATTCAGTTTCCTATAGAATATGTTAATGCAGAAACAATTCTAACATAAATCTTCTGAAACCATCGTGTGCTATTTTGCTAGTTTGTTTGGAAAAGACAACTCTGTATTGGAGACATCTAATTCTCTATATTTTCTGAGCCACGAAGCCCCTACGAAAAAGAACAAAAAAAAAAAAAAAAAAAAAAAATGAAAAGGATTGCTCTTTAAAATGGGGATACATTTCATTTCATTGCTGCAGATGATGATGTGATTGCATATGAACACGGAAAGAGATCTGCTCAGACATTAAGCTCAGCCGGATTTCAAAATCTTACATTTAGAACTTATGATGGGTATTTAACTACCTTCACTATGGAGTAAGAACTATATAAATTTTAATATTCTCAAGAGTTAAGCCTCTCACGAGCAATGATGCTATGCAGGTTGGGTCACTACACAATCCCTGAAGAGACCGATGAAGTTTGTAATTGGCTGACTGCAAATTTGGGGCTCCAGGGATCGTGATCATACTAGTGGGACAAGTTGGAGGTAAAGCATACAAAAAGAAGGGTTCAAGTGGCACTCAAGAATAGATGCAGTCGGTTATATGGTTGGGGCACGGTTGCTTCTCTCTCTCTCTCTCTATATATATATATATATATACACATATATATATATATATATAAGCGTTTTTAATAAGTACATCATCGGGCTGTAGGATGTAATAAGTACTCAAATCAACTTGTGTCAACAACGTAAGACATTTTATTGAACATTTACAAGCAATAACAATATGGATATGGTTTCGAAAATTATCTATTTCCAAACCTGCCACTTATTCACCCATACGACTTACGGCAAGTTCTTATGAGCCCATGTAATGTCCAACACTAAAGCGTAGAAACCATATAAAAAATGGAAAGCTGAAAACTAATGACTAGCCCTTGCATTGATATCATATGCTACTATGATTCTCCTCAAAGATTCGTATCTTTTTTATTGGTACTGCTTTTGATATCAATGCAAGGGCTAAGAGGTGGGAAAGAAGGGGCAGCCCTCAACATGAACTTGCCGCTAGTTCTCAAGCCCCCTGAACAGCTTGACCCAAGCTCATTCATATGGCTCTGTGGAGGAGAAACCCTCTTCTGATTTGGTGAACGAACTTCAACTGATTTACTTGGTGTAGTCCTATCCCTCAGTATGTCAGGAGAGCCATAAACCGGAATGTCACAAAACCCACTATCAGGAATAAGTCCCTGGAGTGATTTGGCTCCTTCTAAACTAGTCATTGGAGTAATTGGGGAACTGCACCAATGATGGGAACCAGCAGATGAGACATAGTCAGTTCCCGGAGAAAGTTGAAAGTGTGAATTATTTGCCGAGTCCCTTGTTTTGGATGAAGTTGAAGAAGCCATGGCCATGAAGGGTGGATCTGAAAGTGAAGTTAAATAGGACAGAGCAACTGTATCACTTTCTGGTGAGAATTTTTTCATCATTTCCACATTATTGTAATCCAATCGCCAATCATAAGAACCTAGACTTAGTGATTCTTTATTTGCGTGCAGAAGCATGTCACTGCTATTTGAAGTTCTTGAAGAATCCACATAAGATGACAAGGGAGAATCAAATTCAGATGATCGTGCGTAGCTTCTTGAAACAATTTGGGATTTAGGTTCAGACCTTCCATGACCACATGATTAGAGGAACAAACGGCAATTAGCAAATAAGTAATTAAAAATTGAGATCCAGATTAGTTTCAAAATAGAGTAAGATAAATTTCTATATTCCTTTGAGCTGAGTTAAAAGAATGTCATCATTAATGGAATCTTACTCTGAGTACTGAAATGCTGGCGTCAATAGGGTGATGTTATGTGGATCATACAATCCGGCATACAACAAATCTGCTCCGGCTGCCATCCCTTCCAGGTTTTTATCAAATGTGCCTTCAAATCTTTCCTTGCCAATTTCGTCACTAACCATTTCTTTGTTCATACCAAGCTCAGTAGCAGCACATTCTGGAAAGCCGGCAACAAAATTTATTAAAGCAGACACCATGCAAAATGATTTCACACCATTTTCTTTGGCCATACAAATATATTACCAGTGATTTTTTCTCTGATAAGTGCAAACACATTACCTGTGATATTCCGGGAATACCTATATAATCCTTTAAACGAAAATACCAAATTTCCAGACTTTCCCCTATGACATTCCCGTCTTCAACAGTGTAGCACATAAACTAGTGGCAACTTCTTGGGGGAAAAAAAGTGTACAAGGACTATTTAGTTATCATATTAACAAAAGCTATTACAAACTTGACAGTATTAACAAAAGTGTAGGGATTATTTAGTGGTCATATTAAGAAGCACAGGTTCTTAAGGTATGTTCCTACCTTCCTTCCTGCCATAGACATTTTTACATCCATCACACCGGCATCCACTAGAGCATCCGATGTTAGCCTTTTGTAAAGATAGCAGATAAAAGTTAATTAGAGTGATTGAAAAAAAAAAAGCAATTGTTACAAGCATTAAGCCATATTATGTAGTGGGAAAAAAAATAAAACCTGATAGCATTCACAATATTTCTTAAGACACATTGACTTCTTGCAATTGCAGCCTCTTTTGTGTCTCCCTGAGCTGGATGGTGTTGCACGATTTCCATCTTTCTGCATGTGGAAAATCCGTGAATCAAGTTGCTAATTAAGAATGAAAACAAAATTGAACTGAAAGTGTTTCATACCATACTATTGAACTCATTGACACGCTGTGCGATTTTGGGAGCAAATGCAAGTGGGTTTCGTGATTCAATTTGTTCTCTTGTATCAAGAACTGTGTCTTCATAGTCAGGTCTGTTATAGCACCCTTGGCAAGTACAAGGCTCAGCACAATAGATTCCAGCAGCAAAGCATTCACAATAACTAAAAGGAATCAATCACCATATGTTACAAAAAATTTTAAACCGTAATTTGTAGAGATAAATATACTTACAGTTTCAAGCATTTGGTCTTCTTGCAGTTGCAATGCCTGTCATCACCATCAATGGTGCTTGAAGTTTTTGTCCTGGAGAATTATATACAGTTTAGTGGTCAACCCAACTATCACTTAGAAGAGATAGAATATCATACGAGAAAAAATAAAATGCAACTTGCCTTTTCGTTTTGGGGCTTAGTCGGCTGTAAACATAATTGTCAGTTTGTTCAGAAATAATTTTACTCTTATCATTTGGAGGTTCTGTAATATGGGGAGACTCAGAAGAGGCAAAACTTGCAGCTATTAAAGCCTTACTTCTGCCCCCCACATCTTTAGGAATAAATGAAAATTTACCCACTCCATTTGATGAAATCGGGCAACAGGCAGATGCTGACTCCATCCCCCGTCCACCCATATAATCCTCTTGTAGTTTCATGTTTGCAGTGGCACCATAGGTTATTGGCACGGTATTGGCAATGCTATTCAAATGCAAGCCAATACCTGACGGCTTGGAAATTGGCAAGGAAGAGGTTCCACTGTATTGAAGTGGAAACGAATTAGGCCTGAATTGGGACAATTGAACCATTTTTCCATTGCTGGAAGTTGCATTTAAATAAGCAGGAGATGATTCCAAACTCCCCAATCCTTCATTCATAGTGGGTGACCTTGAATTGGTGACTTTACCAGTAGGGTCAAAGGAATGGGACTGTTTCCAATAATATTCAGTGGAGCCTCTTCAAACTGAATGCAACGTCTCCATACGCCATAATTTCTTTCACTGACCTATAATAAACTGCTGCAATTATTCTACTGTAAAAAAATAAATTTCTAAAATGGTAATTTCTATTTGAAAAAAAAAAAAAAAAAAAAAACAATAGAAGAGTTGCTTCTTTTTCTTGAGTTGATGGCTTTATCTTCTAATGCACAAAACACCACCATCATTTTTCAAAATCAAATGCCTAATTTAAAATTCAGAACACCTTTCTGAAAACAGCAAACATGTGAGGCTAACGCATGGCTGCCTTGTTACTACTCGTGACATCCTGGTATCATTTCCTCATAAAGCAAAAAGTTATGAATCAATTAACCATTACGTTTGAAATTAATCACCATTACTCGACAAAGTTATCAAATTGCAAACCCTGAATCCTTATATTCATTGAAAATCCTTCATTCAGATGGAACCACTCCAACAAAACGATGAAAAACACCACATTTAGAGAGGTCCGGAACTCTACCACGCAGTTTTCAATGGAACAATCAATGAGATAAAAGAAACCAGTTTTCCGGGAGATAGTCTAATAGAGAAAAGATATTTGTAACTGTGAATTGTACAACTACCGTGTAATCGCTTCGAAAAAAGTGAATAAAACATGAAACCTACATGAAAAAAATTAATTTTTTAATAATAGACTCTACTCTTTTTCAAAACGATTACGCGGCGTTTACGCACTTTACAATTGTATGTACAATTGCTCATTCTACAAATAAAGAGGCAAATTGTAGGAATTGAAGGGACTGGCTTACTTGGACTGGAAGAGAATCTGAGGTGGTGATGATCTATAACCCTAGAAAACTCAACTTCGGATCTTTATGATCTCTACCCCCACACACTCTCTATATAGCTGAAACTGAAAAGAATAAAATTGTGTCAAACTTTTTCAGTTGTTATTATGTTGCTCAAATGCCCGCCCTTATAGGCTACGTCTCTCTTTAGTTTTTATCTTTTACGACAAATGCCCGCCCTTATATAGGCTACGTCTCTCTTTGATTTTTATCTTTTATGACAAATGCCCGCCTGCCCTTATAGGCTACGTCTCTCTTTAGTTTTTATCTTTTACGACAAATGCCCGCCTTTATATATGCTATGTCTCTCTTTGGTTTTTATCTTTTATGATAAATGCCCGCCCTTATAGGCTACGTCTCTTTTTAATTTTTATCTTTTACGATAAGATTAACTTAATAACAACTGAAAAAATTGGGCACAACTCAGTTCTTCTAGGGGCAACCGGGGATGGGGAACCTCGGGGAATGGACTAATTTGTTAATGCCACGTCATATATTAAAAAAAAAAAAGACGAGATGACGAAACATAAGCAAAAACGCAAAAACGCAGGGTCTTCGTGTGTATTGTTTTCTCCGATATTCGCTTAAGAGTCCTGGTAAACTAGAAGTTCTCAGTTCTTTTAAGGGCTTTTCTTCTATTGATGGATTCCATTTTGCATCAAGAAAGGTTCTGACTTCTTTTGGGTATCCTTATTTGGGTGTATTTGTTCAACTAATCTTACTGTTAGATCATTTGTGCAATGTATTAACATCTTTCCATAGATAGGAATCGGCAACTGCTAGAGACGAAGAACTCTCAAGAGTTGGTGAGAACTGCTTCCTTATGTGAGGGAATTAAGATTCAAGAAAAACCCAGATACTCGAACCTTTAATTTTCCCGTTTGAGTGACCAATCAGATCTTGAAATTAGAGCAAGAAAACCAAGTGTGAATGTGAAAGAGACCAAGAAAGTGAGGGAATTAAAGTGGAAAGACAAGCGAGGCCAAGAGTTTACTTACAATCGAAAATGGGAGATCCCAGATGGGTCTTGACAGAGATGAGTTTTGATTTAAGGGGTATTTGTTCCTTGTAGATGTTAATCAGTTAATGTAATTTGTATGCAAGGCAGTGTTTCAGAGCATGTTTCGAGCTCTTGATGTAAGGCACCCGTGTTTCAGAGCGAGTTTGCTTGTCCTCTTTTACTCTGATGTTTAGCATCAACCAGGTCTGGAGTGGAGAAGACGAAGGGAAGGGGTTGGCTTCGTGGAGAAGATGTGGGAGCAACGGTGCGTTTTGAAAAAATCAAATGAAACGATGCACACAGCATTTTTCTTTGAACAAACACGCGAGGCGGGAATGCAGACTGCAAACTAGACTTGGCGCTGCTGACATCTGGGCCGGACCCGAGCAAACGCAAAGTCCAACGGGCCTCGGCCTATTAACCTCTCGCGCGCCATGGAGTCACGTTGCTCTTTTTCGTTTTTCGGGGTGTAGGTTAAGAAAAATATATTTCTTTCTTTGGTATAGTTCACATTTATTACATTTTAAATAACTTTTATTTAAGAAAAATCATTTAGCTACAAAGAAAATACATAAAAGAAAACTCACAACTTATGTGAATTGATATATTACGTCAGATTGTAAATTTATTTTTATTATAAAATAGATCTAACGGATTTCAAGAAACCACATAATCAATTTGTGAGTTTACTTTGTATAATTTCTTTGTGTTTATAGCAGTTCTCTTTATTTAAATATAAAATTTAAATCCACTTGAAATAACTAAAGTCACTACTGGATCAGGAAATTACAGGAATTAATTATCATGAAGCTTCTATTTTACCAATATAAATATATATATATATATATTTGATAAAAAATTCTATTTAAAATCTTTACACTATATATTTTCACATGACATAATTTGATTTAAAAAATAAATTTTAACATTTAAATTTTATAAATATAGATAATGTATTAATGTGATATAAAGGCTTTTAAATAACACTACTCTTATTTGATATAATCCCGATAAGATCATCACAAAGAGAAAGGCTAGGCCGTGAGTTAATAATTAATTAGAATTTTCAGCAAATTATCGTATTAATACCGATTTTTCAAAAAAAAAAAAAAAAACTAATTAATAGTACCGATATGATCTACAAGGAACAGAAATTATCTTTATTTGGAAAATTTAAACAATCAAGTTGATTTATTCAAATTACCAATATATATACATAAATTACCGGGTTGCCACTCAAAGTAGTTAGCTAGTCTGAAGATTCATGCGGCCTTCTAATGAGTTGGAAATCCTCTTAAACGATAGCTGAAAACTTAACACATGATAATTGATATCAAGTGAAAAAGAATACTTCACATACGCTGATTATAACAAGATTTTACAAACTGACGCGAGTTGATAAGTACTAGCTAGATTATATGATCATGTATCAGATTAGCTTATAAACTTTATTTTGTAACATCTCTTTAAAAATCAAATCACTTCCCTTGAGGCCCTACTTTGGATGACTAGTATTTTATTCTTGGTTAAGTAATATATAAGGTGCCGTTTGGATAGTGAGTTAAGATGATATAAGTTGAGATAAAAGTTAAAAATTGAATAAAATATTGTTAGAATATTATTATTTTTTAATATTAATTTTACTTTGAGATTTGAAAAAATTTAATATATTGTGTGAAAAATTAATAAAGTTGTAATAATGAGATGATATTAGATGAAATGAAACATTTCTTGTATCCAAACAGAGCCCGTCACTCCCAAGCTGGTTCGAGAGTGTGCCAACAAAATACAAATTTACATATATAATATACTTTTAAATTATTTTGTACTAAGCTATAGTTTTTTACGTTATATATTTCAGAAAGATTTGTTATTAACATCTGTACGTACGTAGGTTGAATAGTTTATATATCGACCTAAAAGGAAAAGTGGGAGGCATGTATACAATAGGTATATTGGGGTGGGTCATGGTCATGCATGCATGGAGGCATTCCCCGAAGAGCTAGAGAACCGGAATCAGTCCTTGGGCGACCCCTTCTTTCTTTTTTGCTTTTTCACAGTTTGCTACAGACTTCTTTACCATTTCCCAAGAATAATGGTGGGTACGTGAGATCTTGTAGTTTTTACACTTTCTATTCTTTTTTTTTTTTTTTTTGGTTCTCTCTTTCACTGATCACTTGTCTGTCTTGAATCTTGATATATCCTCTCTTCCTTCTCTTGAGAGAGCCGGTGTTAAAAGAAAATGGCAGCGAAAAAGCCATAGCAAGGAAGCGATCGAAGAAGAAGAAGAAAAAGAAAAGAAAAATGATGGTCAAAATTTTGAAACCTCGAAGAATTCTCTTCCTGCATCATGATCAACTTCGACTGATCATGTCTTTATCGAAACCCTGCCATTTTCCTATCCTTGATTTTGAACCATATATCTCATCATTCGATTATATATACCCCTTCCCCATCAAAATTTGGTCATAAAAAGAGAATTCTCTCTCTTTTACAATGTGTGTATATATATATATATAAATTTCTATGTGCAGTAAATTTTGTATATTATTTACGTACTCTACTGATATGATTGATTGTGTCATTTTTTTTAATATAAAATAATTATTTTGATCAATCACATCAATAGAGTGCACAAAGAACTTGCAAAAGTAACTGTATGTAAACATAAAAACTATCTCTCTATATATATATCTCAATCACCAAATTAATGTAAAGTAAAAAATTGATTCTGAAAACCTCATTGAACTTATGGCCACATGACATGCAACTTTTGCTTTAGCTTCGACTACCTCTAGACAATCGATTCTGACACGTACGCACAAGTGACCTGATTTTAGTTTTTGGCGTTCAAGAGATGTGGCATGCACTTAGATACCAAGTGGTGGTTGTTTCCAGGATCAGAGAAGAATTAATACTGTGTACCACTGATTTATTTCATTATATATTTTACCAAACGGATTCTGGCATTAGCAGGAGTAGTACTCGTGAAGAGGCAATTAATATTTGGAAAATGATAATCAAATGTGCCCATTCATATATTTTATATTTTTTTTAATGGTTTATAAGGAAGTGAATATTAGTAAATTTATATTTTGTTTTATTTTTTTCTTAATAGCTAAAGATGTTTAAAAAACACTTAAAAAAATAAAAGGAAAAAAAAACTCATTTATATATACTAGTGTTCATATTTGGTGGGCACATTTGGTAGGTAACTTAGCATTGACGTCCTATTGAAAATTACTAATAATTAGGGTTGTCTTTTTGACTTATTAGCAAAATTTGGGTTCCATTAATTAGTAAAATAAAAGGAAAATTCAAAATGGAAAAGTACCCACCATTTTTCCTAGATATTGACTGTTTCCTTGTGGGCTCTAAAGTATATCATGATCGGAAGGACACATGAAGTCGCCTTGGTCATATATTTTGAGATAAGAATATATATATAGATAAGGGTATGGGTCCTTCGTTCTAATTCTCAGGGGTGTTTTGTTTTTCCCGTGTGAGGAATATTCATGTTGTCTGGTTAGAAATAGAGGATTTTGTTCCTCCTTATCTAACCCTGACTCAACAAGATCAAAGCATGCACTCAGACCATATATATATAATATACTTTTTTTCCCCAAGTTGACGGATGAGGGTCGTAAATGCAATAGTCAAAAGTGTTTTAAAGTGTTGATCAGGAAATACTAGATGTAAAGGATGTTAGAGGGAGTAGTACTACTATCATGTTGTCATGCTTTGAGTTTAATTAAAATGTCAATTTAATAGGCTAATTTGCTTTATGTAGGGGCAAGCTGAGACTGAGAGCGCCTGAGCTTGACAAAGTTGAACACGATAAGCTAAATCGATCTTTCAAGGGAAAACAACACTTTACTCCGGCCTCAAACTAACACTATTTTTGTAATTTGACCACCAAAATATCAATGTTGTCACTTAGCCTCCAAATTAATTTAAAAACATGAGCTGCGCGCAATTAATTAGTTTACCTATAATTCGATCGTTAATATAATTAATTGACCATTAAGATGTACGGAAAATTAAAGTGACAATTTGGTACTGGTCATAATATTGTACATTAAGAAGTGTTAGTTTGATTTCCATTTCCTTAATTTATAAGTAAGAAACATGTGCATGTATGAACCTTTTCTTGAAACATTAATACGAGGATCGATGCCAGTGATCATCTTCGAACCATTGTGAAATATGGCTGATCTTAATATAACCTGGCCGGGAAGACAATGTTTAAGAAACATCTAAGGATGCGGTTTGACATTTCCTAAACAAGGAAGAACTGGTCTGCATTCAATATATGGAACTTCATTAATAATGTAAGATTTGGGGGAGCTAGTTGTACGTTCATGCAGTTTATAATTATTACGGCAACCAGCTCCAAAAACCCTAAAAGAGGCTGTACTCAGATCGAGCTTGCTAGCTTTGATTTACAAACTTTAGTATTAATATTATTATTACTTCTTTTGCTTTAATTTGGTTTTGGAATCCCAATTTCGAATTTTCTTTCTTTTATCTCTTTTCCTAAGTTTAGTGTTTTGTGAATCCATTGTTCAAGGAAGCAAAGTGACGCGAATATGAAAAAGAACAACCTAACCCTCCACTGGCTACCTCAATCTGCACGGTTCCCGATGTCCTGAGGAAGTATATAAAGCCACTCCAACCCTCACACCACAATCATAAATTCCAGCTCAGACAGTAGTACTACTGATCTATTTAATAATTTGTTCAACTTCAACCATCTTATATATCTGTCTTCTGAATTAGGTAGGTGAGTCCAGCTAGCTTAGATTACCACGATGCATGCATATATATGCGTGTTTCTGATAATACTACATCCTAGCTAATAGCTAGCTAGGTTGATTGTATGACGTTCGATTCGTGGATTCGTTTCGAGCTGATCATGAATATTGTAATTTATAGCTTTTTTTTACTGTGCCTTGAGTTCCTAGCTAGATTTAATTATTAATAGTGCATAGCACTGTTCACGAGTTACTATCCACGAATAACAGCTAGACTTCAATAATACAGTGTAATTAATTTCTTGCTAGTTTGGCTCAAATCATAGAAGAAGTTGGCTAGTGTATGATCTTTCTGTATCGTGTAATATTAATGGACTAATGATGTTTTATCTCTTCGATCGAATTAAAGGGGAAAATGAATAGGCCAGGAGATTGGAATTGTAGATCATGCAACCATCTCAACTTTCAAAGGAGGGACTCGTGCCAACGATGTGGAGAGACAAGACCAGCCGAGAGATCAGGTGACTATGGAAGCTTTGGAGGAAGATCATCAGGTGGCTCATCATCATTTGGGTTCAATATTACAGGTCCAGATGTCCGCCCTGGTGATTGGTATTGCACCATTGGGAACTGTGGGACCCATAACTTTGCTAGCCGCTCAAGCTGCTTCAAGTGCGGTGCCTCCAAGGATGAATCTTCTGGTGGGGGATATGATTATGATCAGGGTGACAAACCTAGAATGAGAGGTTTTGGGGGGTTTGGCAGTGGCAGCAGTACTGGCAGCTCCAGCCGCTCTGGCTGGAAATCTGGTGATTGGATTTGCTCTAGGTGAGTTCAATTGGCATATTCCATGCATGCATCATCAGTCATATTAATTAAAAGGTTGCTTTAAATTTTTTTTTTTTTTTTTAAAGGATAAGGGATATCAGATGTATTTTAACTGATTCTTTTCTAGTACTTTAATTTCTTTACCGGGTAAATTTATTACTAGCTAGTACACCCAAGCTGGAGACTTGAACCTTTTTGTCAAAAAAAGGAGACTTGAACCTCCCAATTATATCACGCCCTTTAATTATTTATGATATCTATATACACATGATTGACATGTCTGTGCATGTGTGTGTTTAATTGGGTGAATCTAAAATAGTTTATATATAAATTTGTGAGTGAATATTTGGAATAATTAAATAGGATGGGGTGCAACGAGCACAATTTCGCCAACAGGATGGAATGTTTCCGATGCAATGCGCCGAGGGACTCGAGCGCCGGCGGCAGGTCTCCATATTCATCCTAGACGATGTCCGGCCTCCCTTTTTGGGTAAGATTAATCGATTTGGTAGCTTCTTTCATATATATCGATCGACACAGATTTTAAACATTAATTAATGCATGCATGGCAGCTTCTTAATTCCGGCCTGTATACTAATTTTCATGACTTTTATTTATTAGTTTACAGTTATGGTGTTGTTGGAGGAGATTAATCAAGATATCACGGATCATGATCATCCCTACGTGCGTACGATCGATAGAGATATCAGCTCATTTTGGCCTACGTACGGCCTCTATTATTTTTTGTTTTGTGCACTTTTTTTTTTTTTTTCTTTCATATTTATGATCTCCTTGATCTAGCTACCAGTACTGGGTAGGTAGCTTTTGAAGGATCAGGTAGTTAGGGTTAATGCAGAGCTACATGCAGATCATGATCATTCAGCGTTCTGTCATGAACTTAATTAATTATTTTCTTATATTAATTTAGCATAATATAAAAGGTATGTAGTTCTGGTGTATCATATATTTATAATTAATCCATGTGTCCGTCCTTGTGTTTCAAAGCTTGCCTCAATCCTCCATATAGCTAGCTAGCTAGTTATAATGTCGAGAATATATATATATATATATATATATATTAATTTCCAGAGCCTGATCTCTCGCTTTTTACTCATGGGGCTGGTCCATGGAATTAATATGGAATATTTGATTTTTAATGGGGGAAAAAGCAATAATACTCACATGATGATATATAAAGAAATAAATTAAAGGACTGTTCGTGGACCACATTAGAATCCTTTGCAGGTAATATACAATCCCGGATTATTAGACGAGAATCAGATCATGCATACATTCAAATAATAAAAATTTAAATAAATAAATAAATAAATAAAAAACATCACGCGGTGCCATGCAGGTTTAATGCTATTCAAACTCCATGATCTTCATTTTCTTCATCTAAAAATATGAGTCATCGTGTACGTATGTGCACTTCAAGTAGCTAGCTAGCTAGTTCTCAAGTGTGTGTATATATATATATATATATATATATTAATTAGTGTGTATATATATAAAAATTAATTTAATGTATATCAAACAAATTAATTAATTCTTACATGCATGCATGGGTACGAATGTATATTATGGTCATGGACAAGTTGAGGGTTTTCAACCTCTTATCTTCCCAGCTTCTGCCTTTTTATTCACAAAAATATATGAATTATATAATTAATATTAGTAACATATATATAATATTGAAACATATATACCAATATTAATTTGTCACCATGCATCCGATCGAGGAAGCTAGTGTTAACCGCGCGCTAGCTTACTGATCACATGATTTTAGTACCATATTTAAAAAAAAAAAAATTATTCATGACATTTATATATATATATATAATATGGTTCTGATCATCTATCTCATGATTAATTATGTTGTTCTTAAATATTATAAATCCAACTTGATCACATGATAGTATACGGCTAAAATGGGATATATAATTTCGACCATGATGCAGATCATCCCTCGGCTTCGTCGTATTCTTATTCACAGTACTACTACATGGTGCATGCATTTGATCAATCGAGCTAGCTAGGGATCTTAGAATTAATAAAATTATCTCCGTTGTTGTTTCGATGTCTAATAATATTCTTGCATTGCCACGTATGATAATTTGAGGCCGGCCGATTATTGATGGAAGCAGATTTTGTAGATGAAAGCAAAACAATATATATATATATATATATGTATATGTATGTATGTATATATAAGAATCTCAAATCATGACATCTCGTCTTTCCATATCATTTTTCTTACCAATCTTGAATTAATAGACGTACAACTTTATTGCAGTGATGACAAACAACATATATATATATATATGTACATGAGACTATGATGGATGTACGTATTGAGGTAAAAGAAATAGAGTTAAGTTATATACATTTATTTTTATATATTTTTTTATATATTTTATTGATGTAATTGATTAAAATAGTTATTTTACATTAAAAAAAAAAGTGACACGACTAATCACATTAATAGAATGTATAAGGAATAAGTAAAAATGATTATACATAATTTTTTTAAAAAATATATATATATATATATCACAATCTTTTACGCAATCGATGGCTATTTTTATAAAATAATATCATTTTATAAAAATATACTATTATGTAAAAAGTTATAAAAAATGATTTTGTGTGTCATCATTCAAACGAAAAATAATAAACACACTCGTAAATAAAGTAATCTTGCTCATTAAAGCGAACATAAATTATAAGAAAGAGAGGATCATGAACTGTCACGATCGAACTCCACATTAATTATATATCACCTTCGTTGAGGAATCTAGCTAGCTAGTGGTTTGTTTAACTTTGACTGACATGAATGAACTTTCAACTAAGAAGATATATATTGTTCAACATATTTAAAAAGTCATGATCAGATGCACATTGGATTCCATTTCAAAGGCCTTTTAACCCAAAAAAAAAAAAAAAAAAACCCTTTAATGTGTTCCCTCATTGACATTCAAGTAACTTGATTGGTCAAAAAGTAACCACACATGATCCATATTAGTTGTCTGCTACTACACTCCATTATTTAGCTTTTAGCAAAGAATCTTTGTCTTTCCACTTTAAGCTTATAACCTTATGTTACTTCATTTAATGCTTTGTTGGTGTTAGTGAAGGTCGCATGCATGCAAGTACGCCTCTTCTTCAATCACATCGATCACGTGCATGGGTGAGGTTTTTCATGTGCCATTTTCAGTAAATGTTATATATAGTTTCCATTCGTCTCTTAGAGTTTACACATTTTCTTTAACAAATACTTTGTATATACTTGCAAACTAATTTCAAAGAACACAGCCGATTTTTCAGGATTATTTGGGTTCATGAAATTCTTTTTTAGTTTACGAATCCAACAAATCATGATTATTGGCTGTATATTTTTTTGAGAAATGACAATTACAATCATGAGTTTGTAAGCGTTATATAATTACTTTAAAAAAAATAAATAAATACAGGACTCACATAAAAAAAAATTAATTTTTTAATAATAAAATTAATTTTTTTAAATTAAATATTACACAATATTTATATATTATTGTATATTACTCTTACTTTTTTTTGGTGCATATCTCAATCTAACTGAGACAAGACATATGAGAGAGTCTTGATGATTAAAGAACAAAATGAACATCTTTAATGATGATTTTAGATGTCAGTCGGGCCCCAAAGGTAAACAAAAACAGACAATTCAATGGACTAAGTACGAGAGTTGAAAAATAATCAACACTGTGATAGTCAATGGTAGCAAAAACAAGGGCACTTTTTATCCAACTCAAGGCACCAAAAAAAGGGCTTCGAAGCTTTTTTTAAAGTACTTTTCCCTTTTCTTTCTTTATAAAGTGGGGCATTTTTTTTATTTTTTTGTTTACACTTTCTAAGTTTTTCCCTATTCTTTCCTAGTCGAACCAAACACGCGTCTTTAAAGCATCAAACTAAACCTTTGTGCATGCACCAAGGGTTTGATGAAGGGTAGGCACAAGTAACGTGAAAAAAGAAGATATTAAAAAAAAGAAAAAAATAGATAGATAGAGCTTGAGAGATAAGGTTTTCACGTAAAGTTTTGTTGCTTATCATCCCTACACACTATATATTATACTTATTTTTATTTTATTTTTATTTTTTTCTGGTTTTATTATTTCTAAATTAATTGAATTTTTTTACTTATCATCCATACTCTACATATTTATTAAGAAAAATAAATAAATAGAAACTAATATATAATGTAATAATGTATAGTATAAAAATGATGAGGAAAGGAGTTGTCTTGGATCAGTGGGGTTTTGCAAAGTAGCGATATGGAACTTTCTCTATGGGCTTAATCCATGTAGTCCTCCTTATGCTCCGTCTTAGTAACCGAGTTCATTTGAATGGAACACTTGGGTTGTTGGGCTTTACTTTTTTTTTTTTTCGGCTACATGGCTTGACTTGTTAAGAAGTAGGAGTACTCCATGAAATATAAATATGCATGCAGCCAATATCGTTGCCGACACCAATAAAATGCAAATAGCCACCAACATGACGATCTCTGTTTCGTCGAACTGCGAAAGGCTCAAGGGAACCATCACTTCAATTAAAAGAAGCTAATGGAACCAGACAGCATTGGCAAGAATCACCCTTTGCCTGAAATTTCAATTCCTAAATCAGTGCCCTCTTAAATTACTTGGATATGTCGGGGAAACAACTGAAATATTTTGAAACGCAACAAAATTTTTAGAATGATTTGGTGGAAATGAATCCAGTTTAAACTTTAAACTCATTAACATGAAAGTGTTCACAAAAAAGTAATCCGAAGTACAGCATTCGACGATTCATTTCAGCTTAGATTTTGAGGAGCTCTGAAGAGGCTTTGCCACGGGTCGGGCTGGAGCACTCCTAACAACCTTCTTCACATCATACTTTACAGACGAGAAGGCACAGATCAGAGCAATCAACATTGTTGGGTAGACATATACGGCTTGCGTTGGATCTGTATTTACTGGCTTTCCTAAAATCCCCTCCTTGACAAGGCCCCAAATTACGAGAAGTGTCCCAAACATGCTCATCCTCCCTGGTCTTAGAAGACCCACAAGCGCTCCTGCCACGGAGAAGTAGCTTCCTGCAAGAACCTGGAAAAAACCAAAAGATTGGCTGAGAAAATTGACAGCTTAAATCAAGAATCCCAAAGGAGTCATGGAGAAGTGAAGTTGCAGTAATTCGGGAACTTGAAATATGTAAGACCTACTCAATAATACACATTCAGGCTATTGTCCATTTTTATTTTTATTTTTTATTTTTATTTTTATTTTTTATCGATAATCACTAATCAAGGTTAAGAGTAGGCAAAGCCTACGTATACAAGGAGTATACATGAGAAATACCTAACTAGAGTTTACAACCGGTAGTAAAAAGTCATGGACATTTAAGTCCGTTACAAACAATGGCCCCCACCCATGAGAACAATGTTTTAAAGAAAACAGGCTATTGGAGATTTTCAGTTGCTAGAGGAACCTCAACGACTTATTAAGCATTAAAACAACCAAACATTCAACGAGGAAGCTAATCATATGGGGCGAATATAGAGAAGTCGCCACCAAAGAAAATGAGAGGAGGTTGCTTCGGACAGAGAAGATTCATATAGTCTACTCCAATGAGTCAGAAAAGGGCTAGTTTTTTTATGGGAAAATTTCTTGTGATAAAGCAGAAATGGGCTTGGTTGAGGTGTAGTGAACCGGGAAATTATTCAAGCTTCAGCAATTTATGTGAAAATATTTGGGGAAATTAAGAACCAGTCATACTAATTCAATCAGCCAAGATTTCCACCAAAGAATCAACATATGCTACAGACTTTTTGTGTCTGTATGCTTGCAAATGCACGTGCTAGTGTCAAGCCAGCTTGGAAGTAGCCAAAGGAAAATAGGCTGCCTCGTTTATTTTATTCTCTATAATTGATAATTCTTTATTTTACTTATCAAAAAAAAAAAATTGATAATTCTTTAAAATTATGTGGAATAATATCAATGACATGCAGACCATAAACAGGGCGGATGTGTGGAATGAATCACACCAAAGGAAAATTAATTCATGATCAATTAAATGTCTAGAGTATGTTGTCATAATTGATTGCTATTTTAGACTAAGCACTACGCAGAGATTATTTATTGAGGGACCATTAATATCGTGTTAGGTGCCTCTGTTCCCCCCAACAAAACTGTAAACTTCCACAAAACAAACAACTATGCAGTAAAATAATTGAAAAGGGCAATGATCAGCTATTAAACAGAACCTCTAAGCGTTGGAGATCTGTTACAGCAGGAGCTTCCTTCACACTGGTTAAGTTATAGATGTCTAACAGGTTATTCCAGCTTGGAACAGTAAAGTTCTTGACAAGGCCATTTGCAACAGCCCCAGGGTACAAAAGGGTCTTCATAACAGCAACAGGAAAGATCTCACTTGCAATCAATTGGGAGGATGTGACATGCAATGGTGTTGTACACATACCAGATCTACATGGGACCCTGCCAAGGTAAAAATATAAATCCCAAACTCAAATACAGCAACTAAGTACTACATTTTGTTGCATAATTAATTTATTTCGAATTGACCTTGGAATCATCTGAGGGGGGGGGGGGGGGGGGGGGGGGGGGGGGGGGGGGGGGGGGGGGGGGGGGACATAACCAAGGCAAACCAATGGATAGAAAACTCAAACATTAAAATAACATCCAGAAAATGCAAACAGAAGTTACGGGGAGATATTAAATGGCAAACCGAATAGACAGCTGAGACACGCAGCTGAAAGCAAGCTTAATGGGATGTAGTCAGTTGCGAAGTATGGGGAGTGGAATCCCAGAGCATAGAAATGTATCAGAACAGCAGTCAGGTGCCAAAAGCAGCAAGATCTTGTTTTCTTAAACATAACATGCTGGAGGCAAATTGGTGGATTTTCTCACTCCGCCAATTGAAGTGTTTCTGAGATACCGTCCAGGGAAAATTTTGAATGATAAGAAAAAATGGCATCACAGGCAGTGTTGCGATGAATTGCGGTGTATTTCGAGAACTTTTTATTCATATACCCAAACATATTTCAGACCACCAAGCCGCAATTTCGATAGATACATCTTCTACAAATAGAGATCGATACAGTTTGAAGTCTTAATTTGACAATTTATACACCTATACCAGAAAATCACAAGAAAAGGTTCGAGGAAAGAGCCAGAGTGAAAAAACTAGTTGGGCAGCGAATAACTAAAGGGATTGGATCTAGGACAAATGAAAGAAAACGGAAGGTGCAGAGTTTTTCCTCTCTCTCTCTCTCTCTCTCTCTCTCTAGATCATGAGAATATGAAATATAAACGACAAGTAATAGTGGAAGAGCTAAAGAACAAATGAATTTGGTACCTGAAAAGAGGGATCTGAAGAATGATTAGGAAGAAGTAGATGCGAGATGCTATTGTTGACAGATTGCTCGCCAATCTCTTTGATGACGACGATAATGAAGAAGAAGAAGAAGTTGCCATTATTGCCGCGCACAGAGCGAAAGAGAGATTGATGGCTCTTGATCCGGCTGAGCCTAATCTGAATTCTGAAGTCCACAGATACTAATTTAATTGTAAATACTGCAACTTGTTCAAAAAAATAAAAAAAATGAAAAATACTGCTCCCGTATAAAATGTATGTAATCTAATGCTGGGCCCAAAATTAATTTTCTTTGAAGATCAGGAAAACTTTTTACCGGGGTACAGTTTATGGTCTGGGCCGAGCTGGGCTGTCCCTATATCTTGGGCCCTATTGTGCCAACGAATCGGACGATACCTATTGTCATCAAACGGCGCCGTCTCAATCCAGGAGCTTCTATGAAAACTGTGCCGTTTTGTTTTCAGAGAATGGGGAAAACCGCTTCGAGGCGAGGCTTTGAAGTGACAACTGACAAGTCCCTTCGTCTTCCTTCGGTTCTTTCTATCTCCAAATCCAAGGACTGGAGAATTGAGAATAAGCTATAATGGCTTTTGCTTCGTCGGTTCACACTTCCATGGCGGTTCAGCGCTTATCATTCTCTCTCTTTGACCGCCTCCTCGGGGCCAATCCCGGCCCACCCGTTTGTTTCTGCCACTTCACCCTCCCCGCCGCTCCGTACTAGCTCTCTCGCGCCGTCGAAACCCCAGCTCTTCCACCCCTGCGTCTTCCTCTTCGAAGAGAAATAAGGTCTGGTAGCTTGAGCTTGTTTGGTTCGAAAAAATGAAGAGTCTTTATATCTATTTATCTTTGTTTGGCTTGGAAATTGCCTAGTGTCTACTTCTTACTGAAATGAAAAATCCTTTTAATTGTTTGTTTTATGCAAATTTCTGACTGCTCTGCTGCGTAAAGGATCATTCTAATTCCATGCCTTTCTATTATACAGAAAGTCTTGCCTCGTAATGATGCTTTAGAAGACGACGTTATAGACGAGGATGCCTTTGACGCACTCTTTAGCCAACTGGAGGAAGATTTAAAGAATGATGGGCTATCCCTAGATGACGAGGATGATGAGATAAGTGAAGAAGACCTTGCCAGGTTTGAACAAGAATTAGCGGAGGTACTAGGAGATGATGATGTAGAAATGGCGATTTCAGCTGCGGATGACACTGAAAGTGATAATGATGCTGAAGAAGATGACGATGAAGAATACGAAAGGCCGGCGAAGCTTAAAAATTGGCAACTTCGAAGATTGGCTGCAGCTTTGAAAGCTGGCCGTCGAAAAACTAGCGTACGTATCTTTATATCCTGTGTGTTTTATTCTAGGAATATGGTTCTGTAAAGGTAGACAATGATGTCTCGACGTGTTGTTATCTCGAATATATGGAAAATCTTAACCTTTCGGAAGTCGGACTGGATTTTTCATTTGCTACAGTCCATAGATGTATGATTGATGCATATGCATTCCTGATACCCGTACCTGTCCGCAAGTATGCATTTTTCCGAATTCTGATCGAAGAGATGAATGGGTTATTCATTTGGGAATCTTGTTATCACAGGGGAACCTCGTCAAGTGACATGTTCCTGACCTTTGGCTTTGCGGCTTACTATGCCTGACCATTTTAGCCAATTGCCACAATTTTGTATAATGAACAAGTTCAGTTTACTGCACTGTCAAATATACATTTTTTATAGGTAAAATATACATACTATAAAAAATAAAAAATAAAAACCGCATTGGAATTGTTTAAGGCAAGAAAAACCGCATTGGAATTGTTTCTGGCAGATGGGCTGTTTGGATGAACCATCTAGGCTAATGTTCTGAGTTTCTTGGAGATCCTTAGTAGTTTTCTCCACATTATCTATGTTCATTTTCAATCATCTCATTAGCTGCAAATTAATTTGTAGTTGGATCAAATATTTTTACATTTTGCTTGAAAGTAATATACTAATTTGAAGGTAATGATTAAATCTGTCTTCCCTTTGCGTGCGTGTGTGTGTGTGTGTTTTTTGGGGGGGGGGGGGGGGGCGTGTTCAGCATGATAAATGCTTCTTACTCTGCTTGTGAAGCGTTTTTTCTATTGATATTAGATATCTATAGTATTTCTTTGCTTTCCTAAACAAATTATTTCTTATCATATCCAATTTATTCTTTTTGCAGATAAAAACTCTTGCTGCTGAGCTTTGTCTTGATAGGGCTGTGGTTCTTGAATTGCTTCGTGACCCTCCTGCAAATCTTTTAATGATGAGTGCCGCTTTACCTGATAAACCGGCACCGATAGTATCAGTAGCAGTGCCTGAAAATAAGCCCGCACCCACAGAAATTCCTAGCGAAACAAGTGCGGATGCAGCAGAACCTAAGACCAAGGGGCAACTGCCTGTCCATGTCATGCAACAGACATGGAATGCTCAAAAGAGACTGAAAAAAGTGCACGTTGAAACCCTTGAAAGAGTTTATAGGAGAACAAAACGCCCTACTGTAAGTAGTCTGTTTCTTTTTCAATATTGCAAACTTGCACTGTCGGGGGTGCTGGGGAATTTTGTTCCTCATGACCAGTAAGTAACATATGTCAATTGTTAACTGAGCAAGGATGCAACTGATTTAATCTACTTTATTGGTTGATTTTAATGGAAAATATGTTTCTGTTCATGTATATCAGCTTTTAAAACTTTTTATCAAACAAATATATCAGCTGTTAAAATTTTAAATAAATCCATTTTGATATCATGATTCTTTTAGGATTTTCTAGATGTCACTTAAAGCTTTGTCACTCATAGGAATGAGGTAGAAGTGAGATTGTAGGTTCAAGAAAAAGAAAAAAAAACAGCAATAACATCATCTCGTTCAGTCTTTCATCATGGATGCTTTTTGGTCAGTTTTATTTTTATTTTTATAACCGTGGGTGTCCGGGCCAGCTTGCACTCACCTTGACTAATCCCATGGAGCCTTGAAGTTAATAACCAGGTAAACCTCCAGTGTCCCTAAGGGGACTCGAACTAGTGACCATTGGGGAGCAAACCCAAGGCCCGGATCATTTGGTCAGTTTTATTAGAATTGAAGGAAATCTAAGGTTAAAAAATCTATACACGTTTGGTCCAAATCACTGTACCTACACAGGATTTACTGGGAAATGCAAAACTCTCAAAATTAGAACTTATTCTGCATCAAGTCGTATTATCGACTTATACTTTTTGGCCCCATCGTGCTTCCTGTTGGTATTGTCCAATGCAGTGTTTTCAACATTTTGAGAGGTTGGCCTGTGTAAGTTCCTAGTTGCTGTATCCGGTGTAATTGGCTGCGCTTATTTTAATCAAATTCTTATTTATTGATAAAAAAAAAAGGTTTCTAATTGTTGTAACGCTGGTACTGATTGTGCTCCCTGTTATAACTGATTTCCTCCTAAGAGCATGCTTCTTGGGTATCTTCTCTAAAAACTCGAATTCTATGTTCTTACTCTGTACTTTGACAAACAATGCAGAACTCAATGATTAGTAGCATAGTGCATGTGACAAATCTACCCAGAAAAAGAGTTGTGAAATGGTTTGAAGACAAACGTGCTGAAGATGGAGTCCCTGACCATCGCATTCCATACCAACGGTCTGATCCTGGAACTGTGTAGTCCCTTTAAATGCATGTGATGAGATTTTGTCTGTAATGATCTCTGATAAGAGTATATTATGCTTCTTACTTTTCTGGTGAGATAATTAGAAAACCTAACAGGAAATTACCATTCATAGGTTATTCCATAAGGCAACTGGACCATGACACTACTTTTTTGGCACTCTTTCTGCTAGAGATTCCGCTCAAACGTTTCCTCCACAAAACACCTTCTTTTCTTGGCTTCCTTAGTATTACCAATTTGATTGAATAAACATGTCTCAGATATCAAGGGTTTTTCATCCCTTTTACGCAGGGTGGGTTAGGATTTTGCCACCTGTTTGGAATACCTGTCTTAATAGCTGATTTTGAAGTACATTTTGTAAAAGATTTCCAGGATACTCTACCGGCCTGGTTGAGTCATTTAATCCAGGCGATCGTAATTCCTTGTAAGAAACATTTTGTGTCAAATCAATTATATATGTGCAAATGTTAATCCAACCTACTTAATTAAATAAGTCAAACCTTTCATTTATAATTGGTTAATTTTTCGATTCGTGTTAAGGTTGGAGGGTGTGACAAAAGTTATCGTTTGGTTACACAATGAGATGAGATGAGGTGAAAGTTGAATAAAATATTCTTAAAATATTATTTTTGTTTTGGAATTTGAAAATGTTGAATAATTATATTTTGTATAAGAGTTTGAGAAAGTTGTAATGATTATATAAAATGAGATGAGATAATTTTAGAGATCTCCTATCGGTTTGGATTATGTCAAGTCAAGTTCAGATCACATAAGCATGCATCTTGATCTAATCTGTTTTGAATCGGAAAGAAGGGTATAAACTATAACTTTTACTCAATGGCTCTTGGCAAATATCGGATAAAAAAAATCTGTTTGATGATACTTTGTTTACCTCTAAGATTGGAACATTGAAACATTCATTCTATAACATTAGAATTCTCTACCTTCAGGTTGAAGGATATATTCTCTACGATGTTACCATCACAAATTAACAAATCATAACAGAGAGAAAATATTTACTATTTTTATTTATGATTTTTAGTGGATATGTGATACTCTCGTTTTATCGTAAAATTTTTTGTCAATTTATATTTATATAAATAATTATAATTATAGTACATATAGTAAGAGCATCCACATTGGTCTATGTATATGTATGTGTAAACTCATATTTGCATAATACCATCCTAAAATTTTCTACATTAGCTTATGTATATCTAAATATTTAGCTAGTTATGAACAGTATTTATCTAAATTTTGATAACTACTATTTACTTCACAAAATATATTTTAATCATTATTTCTCTCTCCTCCCACTCTCTCTCTCTCACACAATCTTTTCATTTTCTCCATATTTCAACAACACAACAAACCTTCACATGCACATTCATTTTATTATTATAATATATTATATATATATTTTTTATTTTATTATATTTTTAATATAATATATAAAAAATTATGTTTTTTATTATTGCATTTGTATTATTAATGTCAAATGTATGTAGTGGATGCTAATTGTAAAATATATATATATAAAATTGATTTTAGCAAAAATTTAATAATAAAATTTTATTATTATTTTGTCTCAAATATACACAAGCCAATGTGAAAATTTTACTTGAATGGTAAAGTGATTATGCAAAAAATGTGATTTTACATATGCATAAACTAATGCTAATTCTCTAATAAAACAAACATATCAACCCATTCATATTCGCCCGTTTGGATATTTTGGATTTGTTTAGTAATATAATTGTTTTTAAATATTTTTAGATATTTTTTTCATAAACAACATTTTAAAATATCTAAAAATATTTAAAAAAATAATTATGTTTTCAAACGGATTATGTACAACGGTAAGTTCGTACAAAGGTAATTACCTACCAATTCTTCTACATGCAAGCAAAATTGCGTACCGATTGCGTACCCAAAGATGACCTGGCAGGCAACAAGGATATTTAGGTAATTATAACAACTAAAGAAACAAAAGCAATTAAACAAAAAAAAAAAATAGAACTATTCCTCGTCTTCCTCCTAAATCAAAGCCTCCGTCTCCCTCCAAAATCAAAGCCCAGTTCCTCTATCTTCCCAAATCTCTTCCTCAACGAAGCTAACTCTCCCAAATCCCTTCTTCTGCATGCGACGGCGAGATGTGAAGTAAGCCTTCTCTTCTGTTGAAAAAAGTCAGTGAGTGGAGGCATTAAAGCACAACTAAAAAATCATTGAGATGCAGACGATCTCCTCTGAAGAATCAACCAACCGAAAGTTATGCACATGGTCAAGTAATATGGTTTGGTTGTACATTGAGCTACAAGAACACCATTATTTATTTATTATTTTTTCTGTTTTTGCGACTAAAACCTCTGAGAGTGAAAAAGGTGAACCATTTGAATGTAAAAAAAAAACATGCTTTAGTGTTAAAACTCGCTTAAGGAGGAGTTAAATATCAGCCGATGAGTGAAAAAGGGAGGAGATTTTGCTCTAAAAGAGTCACCCACTTTCTAGGATTAATTAGGATTTAGGCCTTTTTTTTTTTCTTTTTCTGATGAATGCGTTACTTTACTCTCTGTTCTTGCTTTTGAGGGAATATTAGATTCTATGCTATTCAAATCTAATTAAAGTAATTAGTGTTTCCTGATAGGGATATTGAACAAATAATCACAAAAATCTTTCACATTAACAAATTTAAGTAAAAAATAAAAATAAAAAAGATTTGCACCACGTACCTAGGAATGTATATAGTTGGAGGTGATTTATCGTTGAATGCTTTGCCCCTCTTTTCAAATCTCTCTTCTTCTTTTCCCATTAGAGTGAGAGCAAAATAAGCAGTGAGTGCTGCGTGTAAAACTTCAAATAATTGGAGTAAGCAAAACTATATGTCTCGGTGGCTTTGGACCCACTTTGGTCTTACAAAGAGGGAAGATCTACAAGAAAAGAGAGAAGCGAGCTCCAACCAGAGGAGAGAAGCATCGCTGGGGCAAAACCAGAGAAGAAAAGTTCAAGGCTTTCGGTTGTTTAAAACCGTGCATTTTGCCAATTGTTTTGAATACCAAATGAAGTCAGCCGTATGACTCTCAAACGATTCGTTTCATTAAAACTATTCCATATCAGCATTTCGGTACGCATCGGTGCGCATAAGTGCTTGCCTTTAGACTTTTCCATTACCTAATTGCACGTGTTTGGTACGTGCAGGCACCGCTACGAACGACGTTCATGGTAAATTGCAAGCGCTTCCCCAAAACCGAGACCAGCATTGTCTGCCAGCGCATTTTGTGGTCCCGATTCGTTGCATTACGCTTCCAACTTCTTTCCCATCCGTCGGATCCATCCTCCACCCAACGGCCTGTAAACTTCCACGGCTCTCCCCTGTAAACCTTTGATTTATGCCACTCCTTATGGCTCATAACCCTCCACGCTCCCACTTTCAGATCCGTCGGATGGAGGAAAATCTCTCGGCTAAGATCTCTCCGAACAGACGTCGTCTTATTTGCTCGCTGTAACGTTAGTGTCCCGCTCTTTTCTGTTTTCTCCCTCTGAAAGCCGAAGAAACTTGCTGTGTGTGTGTGTCTCTCTCTCTCAATTGCTCGTAGACGCAATGCAAGAGCAAGCAACGAGTTCCATTGCGGCGAATTCTCTGCCTTCAAGCAGCGAAAGATCTTCGAGCTCCGCTCTTCAACCTGAAGTCAAAGAAGGTCGAAACTTCCTAACTTTGGAAAAAAAAAAATTAGTCAATCGGATTATCCATTTGGTGATTTTTTGTCCTCTTTGATTCCAAGATTATTTCTATTTTCCATTTTTGGCTTTGGGAAATGCTGAGAATTTTCTAGGGGTGAAGTTATATTCACAAATTCTGTAGCTTTCCTTTTTTTTTTTTTTTTTTTTTGTTTTTTCCTTCCCATGTGCGGTAGTTATCTTCTTAGTGCCAAAAAAAATCGAAATTTCCGATCCGAGTCACAAAGTCGAAGTTTCTCAACAGGGTCTCTCTGTATTTTCCCGGGAAAATCCTCGGCCCATTTTAATATTTCTGTCTTTTATATCTTAGGTTTGGAGAGTGATGAGGAGATCAGGAGAGTACCAGAGATAGGTGGTGAATCTGCGGGGACCTCAGCCTCGAGACGAGACAGCGGTTCAGGGGCAGGTCCAGACCGACTTCAAGTGGCAGGGGAAGGTCAGAGGAAGAGAGGCCGAAGTCCAGCTGACAAAGAAAGCAAGCGTCTAAAGAGGTATTAGCTTATTACGGTTCTGCCCCTTTTCGATCTATCCGTTTTGTTTAGTGAGGTCAGTTGCATTTTAGTAATATTTTATATTTTGGGCTGCAATAAATGGAGAAAAGGTTGCTGAGGAACAGAGTTTCGGCTCAGCAAGCAAGGGAAAGAAAGAAGGCATACTTGACTGACCTGGAAACGAGGGTGAAAGAGTTGGAGAAGAAAAACTCTGAGCTTGAAGAGAGGCTGTCCACCTTGCAGAACGAGAATCAGATGCTTAGACATGTGTGTATTTCACCATTACATCATACCATAGTAGCATCATTTTTACGAGTATACCATCGTAGTATTATTTTTTAATGATTATACAATGGTAGATCATTATCATCATGATGTCGACACAATTGTTCTTTGGGAGGGCATTGTCGGTATTTACATTCTATTGCATTTTTGTGATCCCTGCGTCAAAATTAAGTATTTTTATTGCCAACTACCATTACGTGCCTGTGTGTGCAATCTATCAATTAGAAAATGATCATGGGAGTGGTCATCATATATGATGTTTGTGGGCCGTTGTAATCAGATCTGCAGTATTATCACTTTTCCATCAATGATGGAATGGCAATGAGCTTGTTGATAATGATCTGACCGAGTGGGTGAGGCTCCACGTGACCACAGCTCCATGTTAGGGTCTACATGATCAAAACATATTTGATTTGATAGCTATATAAGCACGGGCATGGGGCAATACAAAACGGATGGTATGAAGTGTCCTAAAGAGCTATGTTGTATGCTACACGCTTATTCCATCCTTATTCAGTTATGTTGTCGTGGCATTAAACAGTGACCTTAGTAAAAAACTAGAGCCGATCTAATTGTTGTTGGGTAGTACCTAATCAGCACAATGTGATTGGAGTGGGATGTGAGTATAGCATATAGCATGACTCTAAATATGGTTCCCCCCTTCCCCCAAAAAAATAGTGTTAAGAGTGATGCTCATAATCCACTGTCTCATGTCCATCACGGTTGTGAACCACCATATGCATTGGCATCCATTTTTCTTTTTGGCTGACTTGGGGGCATCCTGTGAATCCCCACTCCCCAGCCGGGAAACATGGCAGATCCATGCCAGAGAGAAAACAGAAAATATGAAAGGCCAATGTGGTCTCAGCCACAAGCAAGTTATATTTTTCCTAGAGATTGTTAACCATGTTCAACAGCACCCTTTCTTAGGATAAGGCCGTTCCTGTCTTGTAGCTTAGTATTCTCGATTTTTCGCTTTATTAATAAAATCTTGTTTGGGTTGTTGGTATATGAAGCTTGTCAAGTTATATGAAGCTTTATTGGGTTGTTGGTATCTGCATCTTATCTCAAACTGCACATCGCGTGACATGTAATTACTTGCAATTTATCAATTTTAACTTGCAGATATTGAAGAACACGACAGCAAGCAGGAAAGGAGGAAGTAATGGTGCTAATGCCAATGATGGGTCTTTATGAGACAGATAACGAGTGTAGGGTTTGTAAGATTAATATATAGAGAGGATGTGAGAGTACTAATAATTTAGGTACATAGGGAAGTATCAGGACAGAGAATCTTGACATGCTTAATCCTAGATTAGTGTTTTCCCAAGGATTTCTTCATCTTGTATTTCGTTCTCGTACTAATAATCTCCAATGTGCAATGCCGGTTGCGAGGATTGTGATGATCATATCTGGCTACTTGCTATGCCAGCAACAGTGGTGGCTGATCAGTGACTATGGTTATGGTGCCAGTGGTGGAAGTGGTGGTGACGGTGCAGTGTTGATGGAGGCTGTGCAATAGGTTCTGTCGGGGCTCATACCGCCTTGTGGATGAATAGTTTACTTATGTAAGCATCTTTGGAGATTATTGTATTATCCTTGGAATCCATATGGTTAAGATGGTTGTGTCAATTGAAGAATTTCTGTCCTCTGCATATCCTCGTTAGAACCCATTTAGTTAAGATGGTTGTGTTAAGACTTAACATGTAAATCGGTTTCTTGAAATTTGTTGTCCTTATCAAATGGGTCCTATGGTGTTTCAATTCTTGAAATCATTATGACCTCAAAACAATTTGAGATGTACTAAAGTAGAAACCAAATTGTAGTGCATTTTAAGTGAGTTTTATTTAAGTGGTTAATAAAAAAAATTATTTAAAATGTAATATATATATATATATATATATATATATATAATAATTGAATAAAATTTAAAATGAAAAGTTGGTGAGTTATAAATATCCCTTGAATTGGTGCAAGATAGTCTCGCTCCTGACGGCGCATGGGTGTGTGCATGTCGCCAAACAGAACAGAAGTAAGCAATGTGTAACCTGTAGTTTTCGACGTTTCGTATCACAATCATTGTTAATAATTACATTTACAATGAAAGAGAGGACACAGTATTTTTTTATATATCATTTTAAATCATTATGTCTTAAAATAAAAATATTTTTATAAAATATTTTATAAAAATAACATTAAATTACAAAAATATCTACATTCCAAACACATAATTATAAAAAGTGTTAATAAAATTTATTGCGAAAATCATTACTCATTTATGAATAAAAAATGTTAATTGAATCGAGAATCCTTATCAATAAAATTGATCGATTTTATTATAATTTTATTATATTTAATAATTAAAAAAATGATTATTAATAACTTAATATTTTTTATTTTTTTAAAATATAAAAAAATAATTAACAAATAAATTTAAAAAATACAGTACAATATAAGATATGGTCAACTAACATTGTCCTTTATAGAAAGGTTAGAAATTAAAGATGCATTGTTCTTCGGATCTGTTTAGATATGAAAATTATCTTTTTATTATAATTTTTTTTAATTTTTATATAAAATATAATAAATAATTTAATTTTTTAAAATTTTAAAATAATAATAATATTTTATTTAATTAACGATTTCTAAAATCGATTCCACCGACAGCCACTCTGAGTCCGGAACCTGAAGCTACCGACATTTACCGGTAAACCCATAGGACAGGCTGTTAACAGTAGAGAACAACTGAACAAGTATTGTTAAAATCGAGACAAAAAAAAAAAAACTATCGACATTAATACGATGCCTGTCCCTTCCGAACCCACTTCGATAGAGACTGCCTAGCGGGAACTACTGCACTCGTGTCGCAATTTTATTGGGCAAACCGAGAGAAGGTCATAAAACGTGAGTTTTCTCTCTGTTTAAAACCAATCTGATATTGACACGTCTCTAACGAATTCACATTTTTCTACGAATCAAAGGTGTGAATGGGATAAAAGTATGATATATAATATAGAATTTATGTAGACGTACATGTGAGCTACACACTTGCTGTAGCCTATACTTGTGCCTAGTTGTGAGTACTGTCCGCGGAGCCGCGCTGGGTTTAGGAAGGAGCTACCGGTCCAGCCGGTAGCAACATTGCATCACTACTGATATCAACACTAATAAAGTAAATTCACAAGACGAGACTGAAAAAGGACAGTCATAGCCGGAGCAGAAGATTCAGACAGAGATGGCGTATTGAAAGGGCGAAGAATTCACAGCCTTTGCACCATTCTCTTTGGCCCCTTCTCTCCTATACTCCCACGACACTTTCATCAGATCTTTCTGAGTTTGACAGCGAGATAATATCAATTTGAGGGAATTGGAGAATTGGAGAATTGAGAAAACAACATGGAAGCAAATGCGGGAATGGTGGCTGGGTCGTACAAGAGGAACGAGCTGGTCCAGATTCGCCACGATTCCGACAATGGGGTTAGTATTATCGATATGCCCATTTTGGATTTTTTCAGTCCCATAAATACTCTCTCTCTCTCTCTCTCTCAAATGTAGTCTATTAAAATCTCTCTCTAGTGGTCTTCATAGTTAAGGATTTGTATATTCTGGTCTCTCAGTATGGCGATCGTTACGTGTTTTTCTTTGTTTGCATTGTGATGCTTGGATCCACTTTTCAATTCTGTGGGAGTGAGTGAGTGTCAACTCAAAGTCCATACTGTTTATTCTGGAACTGGATAGTAGGTAGGGGTTGTTTCAGTCAGTTTGGAGATTTTTCATTTGAATCTATCAATTTGAACTTTTTGCAGTCCTGATCTTGTGGAATTATTGGATCTATCTATTTTTTCATTGTTCCTCTGAGTAGAATATTTGATTTCGATGCACCGGATGATTATTTGATTTTGACAGATTTTTTTGGGTGAAATTTGTCCTATTAATTACTCGTTTTTATATTTACTAGTAAGACTTGATTTGGGAGCATTTTAGCTTTGATTTGGATAGTACTTTATTTGGTACTTTATAAAAACTGATGGTGCTTTATTTGGGAGCATTTAAGCTTTGATTTGGATAGTTCAGCTGAGATCTCCAAAGTTAAGTTCCGTGGAATCATACTCTTTTTCGTGAACGTGGATGATATAAGCCGTTGCCCACCATACAAGACTACTAGGTCAGACTTTGGTCTCAATCAGCATACACACACGAGATCTGCTCTAGCTGTGTTGGTTACCTGGTTTTCCTGAATTCTTTCTGTGAGAGAGTTATGTAATTATTTAGCTATAAATAATTTGTCTATTGTTTCTGTCATTCTGAAATGTATTCTATAATAAGGAACGCTATCCTGGTTTCTGAAATGCCAAATAATGTGCCATTGCATTTGCATAGTTAGAAACTTCTATTTAAAATGGGGGTAGTAGGCATAATTAAATTCATATTTATAAAGTTGCAATAGTTGCTTATTTAAGTATATATTACGCTGTTTTGGATTATTTATCTTTTCCGTACTCTTGGTTCTTACGTTATCTCTGTAAAATGCAGCCCAAGCCCTTGAAGCATTTGAATGGCCAAATATGTCAGATCTGTGGTGATACTGTTGGACTTACAGCAAACGGTGATGTCTTTGTTGCTTGCAATGAGTGTGCATTCCCTGTTTGTCGGCCTTGTTATGAGTATGAGCGGAAAGATGGGAACCAGTCTTGTCCTCAGTGCAAGACTAGATATAAGAGGCACAAAGGTTAGCTTGCCCTGAGTCCATTGTTAATTTGCAGTTTTACATTTAGGAATCTAATTAACATGATCTATGTGCTTCAGGGAGTCCTCGAGTGGATGGAGATGATGATGAGGATGATGTTGATGATCTAGAGAATGAGTTCAATTACACCCAAGGAAGCAAAGCAAGACGCCAGTGGCAGGGTGAAGATGCTGAACTCTCGTCTTCATCTAGACATGAATCTCAACAACCGATTCCCCTTCTCACAAATGGGCAGCCAGTATGCAATTAGAGAAATCCCTTGGGCTTTTTTTATGTTCATGTCTTTGTGGCACTACTTCTTTATCAGAAACCAAAGTTTGGGTGATTGATGTGATTTGCATTCTTTCGGAAATTTTATAAGTTACAGTTTTTTTGCCGTTTCCAGCAACTTTTTCTTACCAACTTTGCAAGCGTTAATTAAAACTTTCATGTCTTATGTGCTTGATTTTTCCAATTGATGTTCTTGGTGATGTTTTCCTACCTTTTTCTCTACTAATATGGCAACAAATTTTCAGGTCTCTGGTGATTTTCCATGTGCTACATCTGACAACCAATCTGTACGAAGCACATCAGGTCCTTTGGGCCCTTCAGAAAAGCATGCCCACTCCCTTCCTTATATTGATCCAAAGCTTCCAGGTAGTCAAGTAACTTGAATTTGTTCATTTAGAAATCCTCGCACGCTTTTGTATTTCTTGTATGGACTTCATCAACTGTCGGTTGATCATGTCATTTATTTCTATAGTTCCAGTGAGAATTGTTGACCCATCAAAGGACTTGAATTCTTATGGCCTTGGAAATGTTGACTGGAAGGAAAGGGTTGAAGGTTGGAAACTCAAACAGGAGAAAAATATGACGCAGGTGACCAGTCGATACACTGAAGGGAAGGGAGATATGGAAGGCACCGGTTCCAATGGAGAAGAACTCCAAATGTGAGCATCCCAAATATAAAATATTTATCACCTTGCACTTTTGTTGGTTGAGTTTTATTAATTATCCTTGTTTCCTTGATAAATGGATTTGATGATAATTTCTCACTCCACATTGTAATTAATTTGCATCCGGTGCAAGTGTAACCGCTTTTTCTCGTCGCTCTCTCTTTCTTTCTGAAGAGAAATCTCCAAAAGGCGTTCCCAATTTTCTTTGGTTTGAATGGCATCTGAATTCTTTATATCTCCTGGAATGTGTACATTTTGAGATTTTGTAATGATCTACTTATAAAAAAGGGATTCTGTAATGATCTTTCTTATCATTTTTTTCGATAACCTGCACCCCTCAATTTATGTCTCCATCTATGACTTCATATGTTTTATATGATAACATATCTTTAACGTTCAATATGGCCATGTTATAATATCGTAGCATGCATTGGTGCCTTTTATATTCTTTAGATTGACACTAGAATGAATTATTTTGCTTTCTCGCACAGTGTATTAAGCATTCTTTTGTGGATGTTTTATTGGTGAATTGAAAATCTTTTTTGTTACAGGGCTGATGATGCTCGGCAACCTTTGAGTCGTGTGGTTCCTATTTCTTCTTCGCATTTGACACCTTATCGTGTTGTTATCATACTACGGCTTATTATTTTGGGATTTTTCTTACAATACCGTGTAACTCACCCAGTCAAAGATGCATACCCATTGTGGCTAACATCAATTATTTGTGAGATCTGGTTTGCTTTATCTTGGCTTCTGGATCAGTTCCCAAAATGGTCTCCAATCAACCGTGAGACCTACCTTGACAGGCTTGCATTGAGGTAAGTTTATTTCGTTCTATTTGTGACTGTGCTTCATTTTATGTCTATTTTGAACATGAGGAGTTTTCTTGGTGACATTTTCAAACTCTGCAGATACGATAGGGAAGGAGAACCATCACAGCTGGCTCCTGTAGACGTTTTTGTTAGTACTGTGGATCCCCTAAAAGAGCCCCCTCTCATTACAGCAAACACCGTTTTGTCCATACTTGCTGTGGATTACCCTGTTGACAAGGTCTCGTGCTATGTATCAGATGATGGGTCGGCAATGTTGACCTTTGAAGCCCTTTCTGAAACTGCAGAGTTTGCTAGGAAGTGGGTGCCCTTTTGCAAGAAGCACAACATTGAGCCTAGGGCCCCTGAGTTTTACTTTGCCCAGAAAATTGATTACTTGAAAGACAAAATACAACCTTCATTTGTGAAAGAACGACGGGCAATGAAGGTCAGTTAGCATTGCCATGATGAATCAATATGTTTCTCCGGTGTGCACGGTAGCACCTTTTTCTTGTTAATAAAATGATCTTAAAGAAAAAATAGATGGATCAATATGTTTATTGTGTTTGTGGTAGTTTGTATAGCATCATTCTCTTTCTTGTATTATGTGGTGCATGGTGGAAATGTAAACTTTATTATTGCTGTGGTTTGGTGCTTTTAAAGCTGTCTACTCTTGTCTCATTTGTCATGGTTGCAATAATAAAGTTAACGTGTATCATGTAATTATGTATGTATTATCTAATTATGTATGTCGTTCTTTTTATGGACCTTGGAGCAACTATTGAAACGAAAAAGCTTTTATGCTTTAAGATGTAATGTTATTGACTGAGAACTATAACAATTCAATCATTTACGAAAACTAATTTTAAAAGCATATTATTCTGGAGAATTTGATAAGTATTAACATAAGAATTTTATAGGTAGATACAATATTTAAACTTTGTGTGTCAGCAGAACTTTGAAACCATTTTGTTTCTCAGAGAGAATATGAAGAATTCAAGGTACGGATCAATAAAATGATCCGTACAATATTTAAACTTTGTGTGTCAGCGGAACTTTGAAACCATTTTGTTTCTCAGAGAGAATATGAAGAATTCAAGGTACGGATCAATGCCCTTGTTGCCAAAGCACAGAAGACGCCTGAAGAAGGTTGGACAATGCAGGATGGCACTCCATGGCCTGGAAATAATCCTAGAGATCATCCAGGAATGATTCAGGTATCATCTTTTTTTCCAAATGGTTTTTGGAATTTCACTGCTTCCATGATATTCTTCTCACAATATTTTAAATTGGGTGGAAGAATAGGTGTTCTTAGGACATAGTGGGGGCTTGATACAGATGGAAATGAGCTACCTCGACTTGTTTATGTTTCTCGTGAGAAGCGGCCTGGCTTCCAGCATCACAAGAAGGCTGGAGCAATGAACGCATTGGTTTGTCTACTGAAGGCCTTTTATTATTATAATACGATAGATATCTTAGTCATTTACAAACATAATAGTTACCATTGTCCACAATTCGAGGTAGTGCCAGTCAATGATTTTTTTGAAAATAACCCCTTTCTTCTTCAATAGAAGGACATCACAATTCTTTGTACCATGGTTTGGAAATGACCTGCGTTTCTATTAGTTGCCTGATGGATTGAGGTGGATCATCATATGAGTAGGTTGTTTAAGCCATCTTTTCTGACTTGGTTTCATCTTATGTTCTGCAGATCCGAGTTTCTGCTGTCCTAACCAATGGTGCATATCTTCTGAACGTTGACTGTGATCACTACTTTAATAACAGTAAAGCTCTTAAAGAAGCCATGTGTTTCATGATGGACCCTGGTTTTGGAAAAAAAACCTGTTATGTACAGTTCCCACAGCGTTTTGATGGCATTGACTTGCATGATCGATATGCTAACCGCAATATTGTCTTCTTTGATGTAGGTTCTTCTGGATATTTCACTGGAAAATATTTTTCCATGTTACATTTTATTGTGGTTGGACTTAAGTACAATCTTGTATTTGTTGTGTTTTTCAGATCAACTTAAAAGGGCTGGACGGGATTCAGGGTCCTGTCTATGTGGGAACTGGTTGCTGTTTCAACAGGCAAGCTCTATATGGGTATGATCCAGTGTTAACTGAGGAAGATTTGGAACCAAATATTATTGTCAAGAGTTGTTGTGGTTCAAGAAAGAAGGGAAAGGGTGGCAATAAGAAGTACATTGACAAGAAGAGGGCAATGAAAAGAACCGAATCCACCATTCCCATTTTTAATATGGAAGACATTGAGGAGGGTGTTGAAGGTTGGTTTTCTGTTTCCCCAAGTTTAAGTAAGAATAATTTTTCAAACTAAATGATGGTTTGGTGCGTCTATGCGTTGTAATGTGAACTCCATTTACCTTCTTCCACAGGATATGATGATGAGAGATTGCTTCTTATGTCTCAAAAGAGCTTAGAGAAGCGTTTTGGTCAGTCTCCTGTTTTTATTGCAGCCACCTTCATGGAACAAGGTGGCATTCCACCAACAACCAACCCTGCAACTCTTTTGAAGGAAGCGATCCATGTTATCAGCTGTGGATATGAAGACAAAACTGAATGGGGAAAAGAGGTCAGTTAGTATAGCAATAGAGGACCTAGCAGTGCTAGCACTTAGAATACTCATTTGATGATGTTGTGCTGAAACGTTAACTATACTTTTTATTACCACCAGATTGGTTGGATTTATGGTTCTGTCACAGAAGATATTTTAACTGGGTTCAAGATGCATGCTCGTGGTTGGATCTCAATCTATTGTATGCCCGCTCGCCCAGCATTTAAGGGGTCTGCTCCGATCAATCTTTCTGATCGATTGAACCAGGTTCTTCGATGGGCCTTGGGATCAATTGAGATTTTGCTGAGTAGGCATTGCCCCTTGTGGTATGGCTACAATGGGAGACTGAAGCTTTTGGAGAGACTGGCTTACATAAATACTATTGTGTACCCACTGACATCAATCCCTCTGATTGCCTACTGCATGCTTCCTGCCTTTTGCCTTCTCACTGGAAAATTTATCATTCCTGAGGTAAGTGATCCTTAATTAGTAAGTGATCCTTAATTACAATTAATCAGATGAACTGCTCTAGCCTGCTTGAATTTTTCATTTTCTTATCTTCTGGCATTTGTATGTCATTAAATTGGTGAGGGGGAAACTTTTGGCTGGAAATGTGCAACACAGTAAGTTATAAAAAGAGGGAAAAAGATCCACAAGGGCAGCAAGAAATATTGTAGGGTCCATTTCATATGTCTATCTCCCTCCCACTTTTTGATAAGTCTATCTCTCTCCCATTGACATGTCTATAATATCTGCATGAGTAATTTATGACTTGAAAAAAAAATCTTTTTATAACTTATCAAAAACTTTTATGCAGATAAGTAATTTTGCCAGCATGTTGTTTATTCTCCTCTTTGTCTCCATTGCTGCTACTGGAATCCTTGAGCTTAGGTGGAGTGGGGTCAGTATTGAGGACTGGTGGAGGAATGAGCAATTCTGGGTCATTGGTGGTACATCTGCCCATCTCTTTGCAGTCTTTCAAGGGCTCTTGAAAGTGCTTGCTGGAATTGATACCAACTTTACTGTCACTTCAAAGGCATCTGATGAAGATGGAGACTTTGCAGAGCTTTATGTGTTCAAATGGACATCACTTCTCATCCCTCCAACGACAGTTCTTATTGTGAACTTAGTAGGTATTGTGGCTGGTGTTTCATATGCTGTAAACAGTGGATACCAGTCTTGGGGTCCTCTCTTCGGCAGGCTGTTCTTTGCTATATGGGTCATTGCCCATCTGTATCCGTTCCTGAAGGGTTTGTTAGGTCGGCAAAATCGTACCCCGACTATTGTCATTGTATGGTCCATTCTTCTTGCTTCAATTTTCTCCTTATTATGGGTACGGATTGATCCCTTCACCTCGGATTCTGCTAAAGCTGCAGCGAGAGGCCAATGCGGCATTAACTGTTAGTTCATTATCTCGTCATCATTCTGTTGCGGGATATGTCATCCCTTTCATTGAAGCTTGCTGTGTAAATAACACAAGAAATCAAGATCTCTGCCACCGCCCCCCAACAGAAAGGAAAGTTGTCTGCTGGATCTATGTCACGTACTCTATTTATGTGTGAAAAGGAGTTAAGATGGATGAAAACGTGAGAGAACCACCATATGGATTTTTTTGTTCCATCTCTCTAAAAAAGTGTGTATGTTGGCCCCTCATAAGGTCTGTCTCCAACTTGTCTAAAGTTATTGTTTGTGCAGTTCTGTGATAATTTTTGTCAAGGAATTTGAGCATATCCAAACGATATATGCGAGTGCTTACAGTACTTTGAAATAATTATTCTTTGATGCCTAGATATGTTATCATTTGGTGTGACGGTGGAATAAGAATTATATTATGTATTATAAGGGTTATTCTATGTCATCTTACTGACTTGTTATTCTTAGGATTCTCAAATTGGATATGGATGTACTTACAATTCCTTTATAACTCATTTTAAATCAATCAAAGTACTTGTGACACTTTATTAAAAATTAATTTTAATTTTACATAGCTACCCTTCATTTTAAGAATGCTAACGAGAATCTGAAAAAGGATGATTCGCAATCAATGCCCATTAAAAAATAGAAAATAAATTTGATAGTGTAGGTTTTTTTCTGCTAATTGTTACTTAGCAATTACTTTTTTAATAGTAGATTTTATATATTTTTTTTTAAAGAAAATGGGCAAAACCTATAATTGACTGACTCGATTATTTTTATATATGAGATGAAATAAGATAGGATAAAAGTTGAAAGTTAAATAAAATATTATTATAAAATATTTTTTTAATATTATTTTTATTTTGAAAATTAAAAAAGTTGAATTATTTATTTTATTTTAAACAAAAATTATAATAATTAAATGAGATGAAGCGAAAAATTTTATAAAAATAAAAGAAAAATTTTGTAAAAATAAATGAGGCAGTAATGGATGTGCCACATGTTCGTTAGTGGATGGATGTGTCACGTGAATACACGCATCAGAATTCCCAGCGTGATTTTGTTGACTTTGGGTCAGTGTACTGTTCTGTGAAAGCCCAAAAGCCCACGACATGAACAGCGATGTTCTAAACCTGTTAACCCAATTTATTAAAACAATTCTGCTACAGGTACCCGCCTTCGGGTACAAGTAGCATTTTTCTTATCAAAAACCCTCGACTCCAGTGCTGGTCGAAAGAAGGGTTTTTCAGTTTTAAAGCCCTTCATCGTCCCAATCTGCTTCAGAGAGAAACAAGAGAGAGAACTGTGGGATTAGGAAACAAGTAGAGAATGGAGGGCATCACTGAGGGAGTTAACAATATCAACATCACGGATTCTTTGTCCATCAAGCGGAATCGCATCCAAGTCTCTAACACCAAAAAGCCCCTCTTTTTCTACGTCAATCTCGCCAAGGTTTTTCTTTTTCTTTATTATTATGTATTTATTTTTATATAATTTCACTTTCTCAACATTTCTTAGCGACGTTCTCTTCCTCTTTCGTTTGCTAAGAAAACTCGAGGAAATAGAAGAGATTATTCTTTGGTTTTTGCTTCGAACTCTTTTCACTCACGACCGAACGGTCTGGTGTTATTTACCGTTATTTAATCTCGTCTCCCTTTTTGTATTAGTTAATAATATCTGTTCGTTCGTCGCTTCTACGAACTGGGCTCTCACGCTAGGATTTCGTTTCATATTGCCTGCGTTTGATTGCTGAGAATATTTTTTTTAATCGTAATGCCAGTTTGCACATTATGCTCTGTTTTTACCCATTGAGAAAAAAGAACATTGTGCTCTGTTTTATGAGACTCTAGTTAGTCCTTTCGCCGAGTAGTGTTTAGGGTTTTTACATGCTCTTTGTTGCGGGCATGATTGAGCTTATGTCGAGCGTAAAATAATAAATGAAAGGATTTTTTTTCCTGGGATTAGGAAAGTTAATGGGCTCCGACAGTCCGATTAGGCCGACTTGGTTGTGCATGTCCCGTTATATCTCTTTGCCCTTTCTTTTAGTAATTATGTATTTTAAATTTTTTTTTCCAGAGGTACATGCAGCAACACAATGAGGTGGAACTGTCTGCGCTGGGAATGGGTAGTTTTTTAACCCCCTGTTTGTTTCCTTGTGTACCATGTAGTTCTAGTATCTCAATATGGATGTCGTTTCTTATACATATATTTTTTTGTTATTGATATCTTTTGTATGCTGGAAATGCATTTAATATTTTTGAATTCAACCCTTCTCTTGCCGATCACAAGCTATTTTTGATGGGTTGCTAAGTTTGCTGATTGCAACGTAGGAATTCGATTTTTATATTTACCATGTCTGTTGAACTGTGAACATCTGATAAATTCTTGTATTACTATATATTGTCTTTGAGATGTTCACCTGCAAGATGGACTGCCATCGTCCTTGTAGAAGACATGATTGTGCACAATACGTGTATAGTATATTCAAAGAAGTGGGGAACTATACATTTTTTGGACTGATATAATTTATACTGTTGAGAGGTTTTCTTGTATTTCTTAAAGGATGGACTTTTATGTTGTATCTCCAGCTATTGCCACGGTGGTTACTATTGCTGAGATTTTGAAGAACAATGAACTGGCTGTTGAGAAGAGTGAGATCCTTGCTCCTTTTCCAAATTTCATTTTTCTCTCAATCTTACTCTGAAAACTTAGCTTTGGTGAAAAACAATGCATACAGGGATCGTGACTTCCACTGTTGACATGAGAGAGGATGCTGGAGGGCAGCCCATTCAAAAGGCAAAGGTAGAGTGTGAACGTAATATATGTTGGAAATCTAAAGAGAATATGTAACCAGGCACCATCTGGTTATTTTGATAACATTTACATTTTGGTTTTGATATTTTATTGATTGGTGGACCACCAATACTGGTAAGTTGGGTGCATGATCACCCATTTCCTTATTGCTAGCACATATGATTTTATTTATTGATGACATCTGGGCAATCCTTTCTGATTGAAGTGTTATGTGAATATCGTTCTTCTTTTAGGAGCTGCTTGAGGATGTGCCACTTTGTTTCAAATATAAGATGACTGTAATTTTGATGAATTCCCATTCATCCAATATAGCCACTTGGGTCTACATGGTGTGTGATCTGCTTCTATAGAAGTGGGTGTGTCAAACCCCTTAGAAGAGCTAGTAATTTCCATGAATTAGGTGCTTATGTTTGAGAACTTTAGGTTTTCTGGCCCTTCAGTCTGTTGACTATTGATTGTCCTCTGGTAGATGATGATTCAGTCACATTCAAAGTATTAGCGTGTATGATTTCAAAAAGGGTGTTCATGACTTGTTGATTCTTATCTATAGCTGCATTTGCTATAGTGTTGACTGTCCCATCAAACCAGCAGCTATTTGTGTCTAGAGGGCAAAGGTTTGGTTGTAGCATGTCTTAACCAAATTACTCTTTATTCATTCATGTAATTTTAAGCCTGTGACTTATCAAAGGATTGCAACTCTGATTTTATTTCTAGGCTGATTTTATTTCTAGGCTGATTTTGTGTTGTCTTGTTTGCTAGATTGAAATATTGCTAGGAAAGTCGGAGAAATTTGATGAGTTGATGGCTGCTGCTCAAGAGGAAGCCTTAGATTACGAGGAGCAGAACTGAAGTGAATTGTAGCTTGCAACTATGTGTTTCTTAGATTGGTTTTGTTTAGCAAAGTTAACCAGCTTTCATCATATTTCTTTTAGGAATTTTTGTAAACTATATCCTGGCTATAAAAAATTCAAATTCGTTTCTTAGTTAATTGTTGTCACCTCCTTGTTCTTAGTTGTGTGGATATTTGTGCCCTCTCTTGGTTGAGCATCTAACTCAGTTGACCTCACTCTTTTGCTGTATAGTGGCCACTTTAATGCGGTTGTTGATCTGGCAGAAGGCCAAGCTTTGTTAGCTTTATCACATTTGGTGACATGCTTAAAACAGTGTCACCACGCTGTACTTGATTGTGTCCACTTAGGTTATTGATTTCAAAATAAGCCCGTGGAAGGCTTTCAAGACTCATCTCCTTGACAATGGAGCTACCAATACTGAACTATCGTCTTAACCTTTGTGTTAGGAAAAGCCGAGAAAAGCAATTGAGAATTTTTATTCTTTGAAAATGGGAACCTCCTGGAACTTCGGAACGACAAACCAACAAAAATGTCTGAACATAAAAGCAATGGTCTAAAACATTTGCTTGTTTGGAAAAGTTTCCCAAAATTAACGAAATTTATTTTATAGCAGCCAATGCATGAAATACGGGTAGTGCCCACAGCCATCATTCTAACATACTTTAAATTGGTATTCATATCTTCAAAAAAGCATCAGATCTAACCTCAAACAAGGCTCATTGAACTAAGTCACAAGGTAGAAATGAAAACAATAGTAATCCAGAGGCGAGTAAACAATAAAAGAACACAATAACTTAACCCAAAAAACTTAAGCAAAAAAAAAAAGTGCTATAATTCTTCCCTCCTTACTCCGAGTGAGACATTTTGTGAGATCTTTCAATCATTTCAAAAAACTCTTAATGCTTCCTCAGTCTCTCTACCAGTATCCTCTTGCATGCTCTAGAGCAAATGGAAGATACCCCGACATTTTGGTGATTTCAAAAAACTCTTTTATGCTTCCTCATTATTCTCTACTAGCATACTCTCGCAAGCTTCGCAGCAAATGAAAAAATAATTCCCAGCATTTCGTGAGATCTTTTGGTACTTTCAAAAAACTCTTTCATGCTTCCTCATTATTCTCTACCAGTATCTTCTTGCATGCTTCGTAGCACATGAAAGAAATCCCGGCAGCAGGGACCAACTTCATGCAGCTAGGGCCAAGCCCTCTATATAAACCCTGAATCCCTTCTTGTTCAACTATGCTTGCAAGTGCATGGATCACATTCTTGTATACCTGCCTTCCACTGAGAGCCCCCACCTGCATGTGCTTGCGAGCCACCTCAAGAGGAAAAGTCGCACTACTTGAAATAGCTCCAGCCGCTGACCCAATTAGAAGGGTTTCAATGTTGCCAATCTTCTCTTGCCTATAAATTTTACGATAGGTTTTCCTTAATGTGTCGTAGGCAAAGTAATTAGCGGCGGCATATGGAATAACACCAATAAGACTAGGGGTAAGGCCTCTGTAGAGTTCAGCAGGTCCCTCTTCTTTCAGTATTTTAAAAAATGCATCAAAGAGTCCCTTGTAAACACCTCTCTGCAACAGCCACCATCAAATTAACTACCAAATTCATACTCGAGATAGAAACATTTTCTTATAAGTAAAATTTATTAAGTGAAATTTATTAATAAGCGCAAAAGGCACAACCCAAGTACGTAGGAAGCATACAATATAGAACATGAATGTTTACCTCTACGGTTATTCGGGTCTTGACTAATTCAAGAGGGTATGTGCACAAAGTTGAACTAACTCCAGCACAGGCCCCAGCAACTAGTGAAGCAGGAATTGGGAGTTTAGGCCGTTCCCCAGGTTTGGGTGACAATTGCTTGTTGACTGTATCATAAGCAAATAGCTGGTATAGAAAGTAACACAAATATTTAGATACAGGACCAAACATTTATTAAATCTAATGTCTTGAAAGTTGACTATACCCTTGATGTATAGAGGTGAGTAGTAAAGATTAATTTTCTTTTGCCACACATCTCTATGGAGAGTACCAAAAGAGAATGCACTATGTATAACTGCCTCTCTTTTTTCTGTCCAAAACTTAAATACATGAAAATTGGTCCATGGACACATCCAATTCAGATTATAAAGAAAAGGGGACAACAACAGACTAGGAAATAATAGAGAACCTATTTGTAATGGCAAATTAACTCAATTGCTATCAGATCCAATGTAGAAAACTTAACGTAACCAGTTGCTAAATTTTATTTCATTTATTATAATTTTTTATTACAAATAATTAGACGTCCAAGACCGTGTCTTCAGAGATGATATCTCTTATTCTTGGTGAAACAAGATGCATTTTGTGTTTCAAAGTGAAGAATAGACAGTGCAAGTGTGCAACGGCCACCGCCCACAAAAATGCACCGTATAACTTTTTTCGATTTGTATACAGGTTCATATTCTTGACAAGGCAACAGAAGTTCCAAAAATTGATGTTTACCACACCAGAAAATTAACACCTTCCAGGGGGTGATCCAAGACTATTCTGGAGGACTAGTGATGTCATGCCAAAACCATACAAGTATAAATCAGAATTCAGAAGAGTTGGATAATCAGAATAACATCAAGAAAACGTTTTATCACACACGCACACTACTCTCTCTCTCTCTCTCTCTCTCTCTCTCTCTCTCCCACACTTACCATTGTAGTCAAAGAAAGTCAAAAATAAAAACGAAAATATTGCTCTGAAGTGTAAGGATACCTCTATCGCCTTGCTAGGCGCAACCCGAATCACATTGACCAAATTACCCCTAAACAATCCCTTCCACCCATCAGTCTTCATAATATTTTGGAAAACCTCAGTAGTAGAATGCCCACTACTCCCAACCATCAAGTGCGTCCTTATAGTCTCCAGCGGTGCCACTGCCGTCCGCGATATCGCCCCGGCTATTGCGCCGCTTATCAACCTCCTAAGCGACGGATTCGAGACCTTAATTTTCAACTTAAGACCGTTCTTCGTCTTCTTCTTCTTCTTCACAATCCCCTCCTCTTCCCGCACACCAACTATCCGAACCCCCTCCGGGACGACGTGTACTTGGCGTACAAATCGGTGTACGGTACTTTCACGCCCCTATTGTCTCGGGAGTCTGGAGGATTAGGCGAAACGCCGAATCCCATTCCAACCTGACCAACGCTGGCGAATAAGCCTCCGGGATGAAAGAACCCCTCTTGAAGGCTCCACTGAGAGCCCAAATCACACACGGAGAAAAGCCCATCCCGTTTATCGTCGAACAATTGGAGTCCCTCTCTCCTACCCATCAATCAAAAGGACCCTGAAATATGCTATCTTTCTTGGGGTTCTAGTGAAAAGCCGAATATTTTGCTTTGATGGGGTTTAAGCGAATTCAGAGCGTTTGGGAGGGCAATACTCGGTTTGAGGAAATGAGAATGAGAGAGAATCCGTGCAAAGGTTGGCGATGCCAGAGTGGAGGCGGTGAAAAGGAGAGAAAAATGCTGTGAGGGGAAAGGAAAATCTTAGGGCAAACCCTAACAAAAAGGGAGAGAAAGAGGGTTAGGTGATCTCTCTCTCTCTCTCTCTCTCTCTCTCTCTCCCCTCACTCTGCTGCTGTTTTTGTTAACCTTAAATATTCGGTGTTGCTATTTGTTAGGTTTGCCTTCGGCTTTGGTTTGCTTGCCTGTCTCTCGGTGGGTGGGCGGCTGTTGGGTGAGAGTCCAAGACTCCAAGGTATCTTTCTCTGGTGGAATTATATTGAGGATGTTCTTGGTATTTGCAATTTACAAACGAACTATTTTACCAAATTATTTTTGTTTAAAAAATGCTATTTATATTTATAATTTTATGCACGTAATTATATCCGGTCACTTACTAAAATGGTGAAGATTTTAAAATTTGAAATATAATTTAAAAAAAAAAATTATAAAATGAGTTGGATACTCAATATATATAATATTATGCATAAAGTTGTATGTACATATAGCACTGTCTTTTTTTTTTAGTAAGAGAAAAGTTAAAGCCGGTCGTGTGCCTTTCATATTTTTACACTCATCAATGACAATTTGCCACTTAGGAGTTGCAAGAAATTCTTTTCCACACCCGCATGCAATAAACTTTTTTCCCTACTCATCAGCAGCAATTCGTCTCCCTTTTCCCTCGCGCAGCGATTCCTCTCTCCCCTTCCTCGCGCAACATCGATTTCCGCTCCTTCTCCCCGTGCCTATTTCCTCGTAGGCCCTGTTGAAATTGTTGTCGTGAAATTACACAGCCTCAACGTTGTGGCTTCTAGAGTCCAGTCCCCCAACCTACTCCGCAGCCCCCCTCCTATATTTCTTCTCTTTGCTCTTCTTTTGCTTCCTTACTGTTTCTCCTAGATGAGAAGAATCGTGCATATGGTGATATTTATTTGAATATGGAAGAATAAAACAATAAAAAAGCGAGGTAATCATAACTAAGCTATTTACTGGCAGAAGTTGCAATGCATTAGATTTGCTAACAAACTCTCAATCCCTTTCGGCCTCTTCCCTCTTTCTTCTTTACACAAAATTGTGTCTGCAAATAGAATTTTGTAAGTTGAAGATGACGAAGGTGGATGCAAGAATAAAGATAAAATTAGTAGAAAAATACCTAGATGAGTCATGGATGACGTATTCCAGTTGAGGATAAAGATAATAAAAGTGCCACTCCATTTTTTGCAAACTAGGATTTTTTTTGTTTTTTGTTTTTGTTTTTTTTTTTTTTTTTGCACATTCGTTTATATTATTATTTTTAATTATTTGATATTACAAAAAAAAATTATGAAAAGATGATAAATAACATTATTTATTTATTTCATCCGAACTGCAACAATGGCAGCAATGGTTTGTTTTTTATTTCTACCAAAATAATCCATACAGAGACGTGCATAATTTGTAATTGATTTGATTTAAAGCTACAAATTAGCAAACGTAGATCAAGTTCACCCAATAACAGTATTTTTCCTGTAATGATTAATAACATTGAAGTTTGAAGATATTGTTACTTAATTTATACCATTAATTCTAAGTCTATAAAAAGATACTGAGAACATTGATTTATTTCCTTTCGAGTCTGGTCATGACAGCATCATGGATACTTGCAAAGGAAAAGATAAATAAAAAAGAAGACAATTAAGAACGATTAAATACTTTCCATTTCCCTTAAAATTTGTTTTTTAAGCGTAAATAAAGAGATCACAAGATTTGGAATCTATATCTATCGAGATTTTCTTACAAAAATAAGAGAAAAATATTATAAACTGACAACTATATTCACAACACTTTACACAATTATATTAAAAAAAATAAAAATAAAAAAACACAACTAACACGTTTAGCACGTGCAGTTTGGGTCCGAGCCCAACACAACATTTGGTTTTGGTAGACATTGATATTCCTCTCAGCACTTTAATTGATCATCATCTCCGTCAAAAAACCCCCACCACCACCTATAGCACGTTCGTTCAAACATCTCAAAATAAATAAATAAATAAATAAATAAACCTAAATATTTGACTCACAGTCAATGCAGTTGTCGCATGTGCCAGGTAGGTCCAAAATAGATAATCTCAGCAAAAACGCACGCTTCTAATATTTTGGGTCAAAAGAGTGCGGAAATATAAAAAACTCAAATCCAATATACCGCAAAAAATAAGAGAGAAAATATATCGGCTGACCTTTTTATGGGTGTCATTAATTTCCTGAGTATAAATAAGGATGCGAGCAAAGAAATTAATACTCGGGAACAAATAATTAGATTGAAGCAAAACAAGATGCAGACATCCTTTATAAAAATATCGCTTCTTGTTTGCTTATGCTGTGATGTTATTATTCTTCGAGCTCTGGCGGATATTGGGACGGCAAAGGCTTATCCTTCTCCATACCTACGTAAGTACTAAATCATATATCTATATATATATATATATATATAATTCAGACCTTCTGATCTCCGGACGGCCGGCCAGTTGTATGTCCCGGCCCGAACGTCTGGATGTTACCTATTCATGATGATCATCTTCAAAAACCCAGCCAGCTTTCACGGTTTTTGAATGTTCAACATTCATGATATATGATATCTGGTCGGTCTTTATTTCAATATATATAATACGATAGATTTAATTAGATATTTAGGATGATTCTAGTTGGAACATTCAGAAAGAGTTTTTCAACTCTGACCTGCTGATCATCATCTAATTGGAATTTCGATCCTAAACCTAGCTAATTAAAAATGAATCCACTTTAATTCACACACACACACACACACACACACACACACACACATATATATATATATATATAACCTGAAAAAGTGCAAATCTTGATCTATCTTGATCTCTCGATCTGCGTTTAAATATCTATTATTTGGTTGATGATGAAGCAACGAGATGCAGCGGTAAAGACGAGAATCAATTGCCGTCGGACGGATATTTTGCAGCGGTGTCAGAGGGGCTTTGGGACAATGGAGGTGCATGCGGTAGGAAATACAGAGTACGGTGCATAAGTGGACCGAGCCATCCTTGCAAAGGTGAAGACATAGTGGTGCTGGTTGTTGATCATTGTCGTGGCACCTCATGCCCAGCAACAATGGCCCTCTCCATTAAAGCCTTTAAGGTCCTCTCCAGATTTACCAACGTCCAAATCAACATCGAATTTATGCAGTACGTAATTTCTTTTTTTCTTTTTTCTTTTTTAATTAATATCTTTTCATCTTATTAATTAGATCCTGATCATCACGTACTACATCATTATGCATGCAGTAGCTAGTAGTAGTACTACTAGTTACAGATAGATCATCTTGATCACACGATATATATTTATATATACAAATATATATATACCATATATATAATACTACATGATAGATAATTTATCGTGCATGCTGATATATACAACGCTACCTCCTTCGTTTTGCATTTGCAGGGTTTAATCGTCATGATTAATTGATCATGGAGTAGCCGATCGAGCAAGCATCATGATCAGTTGCAAGAGAATCTTGTCATGTCCTATATAATTTGTTTGGCGTTAATTTGATATATAATTTATAGATATTCTCTTGCTGAATCGTATGTATATATATAAATATATATAATATTTGTTAAGTACTAGTCTTCTGAATTTCCATGGAAATTAAGGGTTTCTCCATATATTATTTATATAATCACGATCACTATAACAAAATAGTAAACGTAAGAGCTAGCTGCTGGGTGGAAGTGATCATTAATCAGTGCTAGCTTGCTTGCTTTTTTATAATGCCTTTATCAGCTAAGCTACCACTAAATTGACCAGCACATGCAGAATGAATATCAGCATTTCTTGTGTCCATGTCCATGTTTCTCTGATTAGTCTACTGGCCTCCTGTACGTGATCATTCATTATATCCAACCATAGTACTACAAGTCGTACACGTTTACTAATTAATTAGTGATTCTTGCCGTATATTATATAGAATAATTCTACTTACAATTGTAAAATTTATAAACGTCACGTAATCGCTTTGAAAAAGAATAAAATTTACTATTAAAATATTAATTTTTTTCACGTAAATCTTATATTTTATTCATTTTTTTTAAATAATTACGTGATAATTACATAATTCACGATCGTAAATATCTTTTCTTCATTATATATATATATATATATATATATATTACTGGTGGTCAACTCGATTTTAAGCACGCTTGCGCAAATCATCCACTAAGAATTAAACAGTACTAGTACGTACGTAAGATGATTAAACAGTTGGTTTAATTTAAGAGGAATGCTATGTGAATCATGCATAGTGTGATCAGCAGTTTGACCGATTGCCTTTTTCTATTTTTATTTTTTGAAAACAAAATCTTAGGAAAGTGATTATTAATAAATTTGTGTATATTTTTTAAATATTTAAATGTGTAAAAAATAGATAAAAAATAAACATAAAAAAATAAAAAATGTGCTTATGGTCCTATTATACTAGAAATAGGACTCTGCTTCATTTGAATCGTCAACTCCTTTTAACTTATCTCAACTTATTATTATAACTTTTTCAAATTTCAATACAAAATATAATAAACAATTCAACTTTTTCAAATATCAAAATAATAATAATATTAAAAAATAATATTCTAATAATATTTTATCATCTCAATTCAACTTAACTTAATTTAACATCCAAACTCAACCTTAAAAATATTAGTATGCCACCCAATTTTATTCTCTCATTTTAACTGTTTATATATTTAAATTTTTATTTATTTAATGATTAAAGATGTGTATACTTAAGAGCATTGGCATTGGCATCATCAAAAGCCTAGCTAAATGCAAAATTTGATGAATTTCATCAAAATAGAGCTGCATTGGATTAGTCAAATAGATAAATGTGAAACTTTGAGCTACAGTAAATGTATAGGTTTCTTCAAATTTGAAGGTCTACTATTCATTCATCAAATCTATTTTTTATTTACTTTTAATCTCCAAACGTCTTTTTTATTCACGTGTAATCTCCAACCGTCTTGTAATAATAATGTAATAATCAAATTAAATTATTAATCAACATATGATTAGTGTAATTATAAAATATGAAAAAAATAAAAATATTTTTATTAAAAAAATAATATTATATTATTTTTTTGATGAATTCAACACGAAATGAACTCGAGCACAGATCCACTTCAAAACAAATGAGTTCGAGTTTCCGAAGACCACACTAGTTTATAGATCCACACCAGTTCAAGTTGCCAGGCCAAAGACTACACCAGTTCACAGATCCACAAGAGTTCAAGTTGCCGAGCCGAAGACCACGAATCACCGAAGAAAACCAAAGCACCAAGTTAAGATGAGAAGCACCAACGCAAGAGAAGTTCCAAAATGCACTCAAATCGCCATCAGTTTCTAGCAAGAAGAAAACCAGAGCAAGATGAGAAGCTAATCGCCGAAGACAAGAAAATGCACTCAAATCGCCATCATTTTCAAGTAGCATTCAGAGAAAATCGTCAAAGAAAGTTTCTGGCCGAAGAGAAGCACAAATCGCCAAACAAAAGGAAGAAGATGAGAAGCGGAGAAGCGAAGCGGGAATCCGAAATGCACTGCACTCTGTTTTTCTTTTTCTTTTTTTTTTTTTAAAAAAAAAAAGCAGCTGCCACGTCAGCTAACCGACTGCGCGGCGACTGTAGCCCGCGACTGTACATAGCGAAACTGTTAGTATGCACGACACCATCACTCAAGACCGGAGTGATAGCTTGCTGCCAGTACTCTTGAGTCCGTGTTCCAGTACGTCCTGACGTCTATTGCAAGTCATTCAACTAAAGATCGAAGATCCTTCTCTCTCTCTCTCTCTCTCTCTCCCTCTCCGCAGGAAATCTCGAATCAGACCATTTGTATTTACTTCAACAAAAGAAGCGTGAGCTTCTTCGACAGAAGAACTTTTTTTGTCCTCTCCCTCTCTCTCTCTCTCTCAATAGACTAGGAATTGAAATACTCGAGTGTGGATCACTTTTACTAACTTATTATTTATCAAGTATGCATTCACGATGATAGCGAATTTATTATTTCATCTTGAAACAGTAGATAAAACAAAATCAGACCGGTGGGAGCAAGAAATTTCAGTAGATCTGCATATCATAATTTTAGGGTTTAGTTTGAGCGAGTAAAAAAAAGAAGAGTTAATAAGGAGGTGATTCTAATTATCTGAATTGATTTGTGAATAATAATATCTTCTAAATCTTATTAAAATATTTTTAAATGTAAATAAGTTGATATATATATATATATTTAAATATATAAAATAAACTAAGATGGATTTTTTTTGTACCGTGAAGTCCAAACATAATAGTGTACTGGTCGATTACATGACTTATCACTTATTTTAAACCAAAATCGAAATTGATGCTCATGTATGTCCCACACGGTTTTAACCTTTTTTATTTATTTATTTAAATATGCACTACTTATAAATACAATCGTGTCTTCTTACGTTTGGATAGTTAGAATACTTGAAAAGTATTGAGAATGTTTATGAATGGTAATGAAAAAGTAATAAAAAAATAATAATAGAATAATAAATAGTAAGTAAAAAGTAATAAATAGTAAAAAAATAAGTGACAAGTAATAATAAAGTAAAGAATAGTAGTGAGAATACTTAAGATATTCTTAGTACCCAAACGTAGCCTTAAAGGGAGTTCTGGTAAAATATAGCACTACTGCAGGCGGAATTCTAGAAAAATAAAAATGAACTACTTATAAAGTGGCAAGGCGAGTCGTCCACTAATCTAAGTGGGTTGGCCTCCACGTACCCCACCGTATCCCTTCATCTATTTGTGACGTTTTGACCGAATGACATCTCTTTCACAACGTCTTGTAATGCATGCTCAAGAAAACGACACAAACAACGAATGATGCCCAGGAACGAACAAAAAGATTGACTCACTGATCCATGCACGATACCTTCAAGGGCCAAGAACAGGGCACTTGTGCCATGACAAAGACAATTATTCTTACACCATCCTTTCCATTATTCTAATTTCCTTTCCTTTTTTTTTTTTTTTTTTCTTTCTTTTGATAGAAAGGGTTTTCCTTCTTTATTATTATATATATATGTTTATGACAAAATAGGAAAGTCCAGCCTAGCTAAGTTGAAATAAAGATACTGATCCGGATGATGAAGGCCAGAGATTGATGACTATAAAGTAAAGGTACTACTGTTTGTGCAGTTATTTTCATATTCTTGGTGTGGTCTCCGGTAATATGGATGAAGAGTAGGGACTCCCTCCAAATATAAAGGCGTCTGCATTTCGATCAAGCGAGAGACCTACACAGGCAGCTCCTATGTTATATATAATTACCAGAGATAGAGATAGAGATAGAGATAGATCTAAATGGGAGGAGGAAGCACCACTTACTGCTCGGCGAAAAGCAAACATCTCTTCTTGGCCGGATTGCATTGATATAATACCAGATGGGGTACCTCCTGAGCTCACATTGCCTTCTGCTAAAACATCTCTGCGAAGTTTCCCGCCTTCTATCTCTGTTTCAAACTGGAAACTGGAAGCATAGTACACTAACTCAGAATCACAGAGACATAATACACCTCAGACCACCAAATACACAAGCACTATAGAATTTTATTTTCTGAGCCAAGCACTATAAATTCATTTGTAAATGATAAGGATTACAAACAATGAAAACGAAATAGTTCTTCTAGTATTCAATGGTCCATTGAGAAACATAATCTTTCCTAGTGATGGCATGCCAATTTGGATCACATTTCGTTTTGCAAGGAAAAAAAGAATGAAAGAAGAAAAGAAAAGAAAATGAATCAAACCTTCAATTAAAATAAGAACAACGCTCACCTCTCCAAATCAAAAAGTGTACCCTCTTCAGTACCTTGAAATAATTCATCAATTGAAGAAGCTGCTAAACAAAATAGGTGGCAGTGATGATTGTATAACTCATCAATGAGCGTGATAAACCGCCGTGCCTGTAAAGTGTACACTCAATGTTCTTTAAATGAGGAAAAAAAATATATGTGAAGCGTGGAAATTTCACCATCTTACAATATACCTCGGGCGAACAATATTCTGTGTCTACAGCAAAGATTTCTTTTAATAACTTTTGGCTGGTTAAAAATCAATTAAGGTGAACATGTCACAGAAACACAAATAACCCTAACAAGAACCAACAGTACCTTGTCACGGATTCGCATGCTCATATTCGGAATGTCAGATATGAAGATGGTATGATAATTCTCTGCTACTGCAATATAATCCGCAGCACCTACCTGAAGACAATTAACAAGGTCAAGACGTAAATCTCAAGCTGAAGAGAGCTCAGACATGGGAAAGAATAATACCGGCTGACCACAGAGATACTCAAATGTGAACCTTGCCACTCCCTCACAGCATTTAGGAACCTCCAATGTTCTGTGTTCTAAAAAACATGCATGTCTTTAAACTGCATAACAAAAAAATTTCCAAGTAATAATACTAGACTAACAAGTACCTGCCAAACATCACAGGAATAGTATCTGTCAAAATTTGTCCTCCCAAATGGTTGGTAACTTCACACCATATTTTCTCAAACTTATTTACAGCAATGCTATTTAGGGGCCAGAAGTAATGAGCCTGCATGTTCATGCAAGTCAAATTTCAACCATCAGAACAAAACATTCACACACAAATATGCAAATTGTGTTCATGTAAAATTTATTTTCGGGGCATAAGTTGCTAGTATATAATGTATATAATGATGAGTTATTGATGCATATGCAACATATTCATGAAAAAAAATGATGACTATATGAAATCACCACTTATTCCAAAAGCTTAAACAAATGAGAAGAGGTATATTTAATTATTTATATTTATCTGAACACTCCCCTTTACATGTAGGCCAGACTCCCCTTGAATGAGTAAGATCAACACATGGAATATTTAATTAAATGGGATGAAGTGTAAAGTCAAGGTTTGAATTCAGGACTTTTATAGCTGCTCTGATACCATGTGAAATCACTACTTATCCCAAAAGTTTAAGTTGATGAAAAGAAGTAGATTTAATCATTTATATTTATCTCAAGAGACTAAAACAACAACAATGATAATGGTGCATTAACAAGAGCTAACCAACATATTCACAAATGGACTTGTGTAGATGAGCAGCTATAAAAGAGCCAATGTTAGCAACTAATATATCCAATGAGAAATGAAAACGGAAGCAACAATTGCTGACGAGAGAGATGGGAGAGATGGCTAAGATGGGTAAGAGTTTTTTGGTATTTTAATGAGAAATCGAAAGAGAAATACAGTCCAAATGGCAGATAAGAATGAACAAGAAAAGTACTTGTGGATTAAAAAAAAAAACTTGGAGTCTGGAGCACCAATGTAAAAACAATTTCGTGATGAATCTGTTAGAGACTCTGATTTTGGATAAATTTAACAACACAATTTTATTCATCAAGAAACATCAAAACCAAGCTCTATTCGTAAGTAGTTCTATATTTAGAATTGCAAAGTTATTTTTTTCGATATGCCTGAATTGCAAGCATCAATCTATTCCTATGGTATGCAAGAAAAAGCATTGATAAGAAGTTCAAAAATTTTGCGAATTTTATTGTAGAGTTCTGTGTAGTTGAGGAAATATCTATTTTTCTCACTTGCTTCCCTTCGAAGACTCTCTTAGTTGCTTTCATTCTTCCAGAATATTACAAGTCATGGCTCCATATTTGTGCTCAGAAAAAGAAAATAGTAATAACGAAGACTCCTAATATCTCACCTCATCAATAGATCTTTGTGCTATAAGACGGCGATAATCAATCTCACTTCCTATCAGAACAATCTCACAATGCTTCTCCAATTTGGCTAAAAATTTAAGGAATATCTCCTTCTGCATACCATCCTGCATGAAAAATAAAATGTTGAAAGGAAATAAACTTAGGGCTAAACACCTTCCAGGGTAAAAAAAAGAGTGAAAAACAAACAAAGAAACTCCGGAAACTCTTCACACTGTAGGAGGTGATGTCTGCAACAGTCAAGCAAGTTCTATACAATAATTTGAAGCTATCTTAGCAAAAGATTCCGAACTTAAAATGCCTTCATCAATTCTCAACCAAGAAAACACAGAAACAGCTGAAACTGATATGTGAAGATAAATAGAAACATAAATGCATGTTATTACCGAGGAAAAAAGGCAGGAAATAGGTCGGCTTTTTCAGTGATGCAAGTTAGAGCCACACCTGATTTAAGTCATTTGGTGCTCGGTTACTGGTGGCCACAATAACAGTTCCAGTGCTCAACAATCTGCTCATAATTCCAGATAAGGCTACAATAGCAAATACATCAACCGTCTGAAATAGAAAGCAAGAAATCTAAGTCAATAATGAGCTGAAAAGTCCTCGAGCTGGTTCCTTTATCAACATGTACTTGCCCCTGTGAGTATTCTCATATCAACAGAATGTGAAGAAATTGCTAAAATCTGAATACGGAAAGTTGGGTGGAAAAGAGATGCAACTAGATCGTTCAAAAATGAAAATAACTAGTTCAATGTCCACCTTCCAGCATATATTAAAAAAAAAAAAAAAACATCCACTGCATCATATAAAATTGCTAGCAGGGCATATGCATTTCACTCAACAAAATAATGGGCATTTTGTTTACTCTCTTACGGGGAAAAAAGAGAAAGCCCCCTTTACTAGTTTACCATCATCAAATGTACACAAGATTAAAGTGGACTTCAAAATTGTATAAATAAATTGCCTGTCTCCCCATTGAACACGGAATGAAGGCCCAGTAGACCTTTTGACTTACAATCCCAAGAGATTAAACTAACAGCGAAGTATAACAGTAGAGAAAATTCAAAATAGTGATGCCAAGATATCAATAAGAGAAAATTCTCTCAATTTATATAATGCCAAACCTGTATTTCATCAAAGCAAAGAATGCTAGCTCCTCTTTGATCTGATCGCTGGTCAATGAGAAACTTGTCTGCTACAGCAGGGAGAATATTTTTCATCTGTATGTCTTGCTTGTATCTTTCTTCTGCAGCCAACCATTCCTTAACTTTTGTATCAAATGGAAGATTCATAATCCAACTAGAAACGCTAGACTGCAAAGACTTTTCCTCCACCTGGCTCTTCCATATCTTATGCATATGTTCATTAATTTTAAGCATAGCCTGAGCATAAAAAAATACAAATCAAACATAACTTACTCCGTGTGTGTTCAAGAATACCATAGTCAGATGCCAAATCTTCAATAGACCATATAGAATGCAGGAATGATGATCATCATACTTGGACCAGGTGTTGTGAAAACATAACCAAAAGCTCACCTCATGAAAGTGATACCTTCTTCGATGTTTAACAACTCCATCAGTTGCACTATAAAACATATCCATAAGCATTGTCTTCCCTACAAAAACCACAATAATTAACTTCAGTTAATTGTATTATTTTCAGTGAACCACTTTGAAACAGTTAAATGGACAGAGAAACTCAAAATGACTGTGAAGGCAAGAGGCTTATATCCACAGCAACATATTTTGCAGTGAAGAATGATGGAATAATACATTGGGAGATGCAGTCAAATGAGAAACGAAAAGCATTTTTTGCCGGCAAGTACTGGCTTTAAAGAAAAGTATTGACTCTAAAGATGAATAAATTTTTTTAGCATAATACCGCTTCCAACATTGCCATATATATATAGTCCTTTTGGGGCAGGAGGAGCAGTTGGACGGCGACCAACAAGAGAATCTAGCTTCTTCTCTCGGTTGAGATATGAAACCCATTTCCCCACTCCCGATTCTACATTTTCAGTTTTTTTCCTGAGTCAAGAGAAAGTTCTTAAATACAGAGATGAATCAAAAAATAACTTCATACATTTAATAATGCACAGACAATATATCCCACTACCACTACTACTAATTGTGGCTGGCCCAGTTGTATGGTTTATGGTTTTACCAAACACCCCATTAGACATTCTGACGTGCCTGGTCAATTAGGTGCAAGGTGAAGTTCATAGCAAAGAGCAATCACTGAAGTAGTAATTAGTCCAAACTTAAAAACATGTCAAGATAGGAATTTACACAAGTAATGTGCCTCACCTGAACATCCATCTTTCAACAAATTTACTTCGATGCTTGTTAACTGAATCCCACATGCCTCCCTGCTGCTTCAACTCAGCTTCCTCCATCAAGAGTTTTCGACGCTCATCCTCCCTGCCATTCTCCCAATTAGCCAGGTTTACCTGTAAATTCCCAAGGGAAGATGCAGAATTATTCAGAGTGTAAATGCATATGGTTTCCAAAGACAACTGAGATGTCCAACGTATTAAAATGCCAGAATTCCAAACCATACATGATATTCCTCCATGTCTTTTTCATACTGGTCCAGCCTCCCAAGTAACTTCTCTAATTCCAACGCAACTGTTTCCTGGTAAGGATCATGTTGTAGCTTCCCTTGTTGAACTTGATTCCTGTACTGTGTGAGTGGTCCTGAAAGAGAAGATTTCATACGTAAGAACCGGAAGATGGCATCAAGAAGGTGAAGTTGAATCAACGAATTACCAGAAACTCCTTGCCTTTATTTTTTTAGCTCTTATTCGATCTTATTGGGGTGGGGGGAGGGACTGCTGTAATGCATAAGGCACGGTTAGATATGCTAGATTCCACATAGTCTACCAAGGAAACCCACATGCCATAATTACATTTTTATGTTTGACACATCATATGTAATTCTGGGGCTTCTAGTTGGGAAAAATCTAAAAAGCCTTTGGCGTCTCCGCATGAACTATTTCAACCAAGTCAGGGTGCAATTGGGTGGGGCCTACAATGATTTCTCTCATTCTCGCCAGAAATACCCAGATTTCCATGTGCCATAACATTATTCATTCTTCTCTATCCAGTCAAATTTTCATTTTTAAGGCCAGATAAGACCGCATTCTGTAGTTACCAAACAGGTCTCGGCGCTGTAATGTTCGCATTTATAACATATGGACAGGATTTCAACCCTCAGCCTCAAGTTTCTATCACAGAAAACTTCGATTAGACACGGACGAAGTGAAGATGAAAATTTCACCGAGAGAGAGAGAGTAATTAAGTCCTGACACAATTAAAAAAAAATTATGCAGCAGAAAATTCAAAACCAGCTAAGACATATAATTCCATTTTTCTTCATGAGATATAAATCGAACGGACATGATATGAGATTCTGTGGACATACCTTACAACATACTGATACTATGATATTATATACACATATATACAGAAACATATATACCTACATAGGCGGGTGTGTGCACAGAGAGAGAGAGGACCTGAAGGCTGAAGAGAAGATATATAGGACGGATCAGAGTAGGGGCGAACCGCATTGATGCGAGACTTCAAGGTTCGAGGAGCTAACTCTAACGAGAAAAAAGATGAAGCGATCGAAGCGGCTCTTCTCATTTTCTCAATTCGTTCAGCGTCTCGCTCTGTTATCCAATGATTTCGGAGACGGAGCAACTCCGGCTCGGAATCAACTTCAGTTTGACGCCTTTTGGTTTCCCAGCAACGCCGCCGGTGAAAATATAAAGGAAAAAAAAGTGTACTCGAGGGGTAGATGGTCAGTGACGTGGACAATGTATTAGCCGACCAAGTGGAAAGAACTGAAGGTTTTCGACGTGGACAGAAAACATCACGCAGGATCAGAGCATGACGAGGTCGTCGTTGAATCCGACGGACGCAGTTGCTCATCACTCCACTTAGGACTGCCCCATTTTATCGACGACTAGGATCGTGACACGATGATAAAAGAAGGATGATGATCAAGAGTAATGTATTTTAGAGGTAAGTATTACAATTTACAAGGTAGTCTTTGTAAAATCTACCAACTAAATTAAATTTATAATTTTTGATAAAAAAAAATATTATTGACATAAAAAAAAAATTCAAAAAAAAAAAATTTGTTGATATAAAACATACAAGGACTCAACTGTTAAAAGGGATAACTCCACAGAAATACTAAGATCTCAATAAAAAGAGACTTCTACAAGCCCCTCTCCACTCTCTTGAGATCCTCTCTTTCTGAATTTTTACGACATATAATTTCATGAGTGTAAAATCATTCAACATAGTGTCCTCAAAATACTCTTAGATCTTTGTTTTGAATCACATAAATCTATATATATTATTTAATTTAATATCAGCATCGTATTGGAGCAACATCATTTTGAACTATTGGGACTCGTTTGGATTGGAGATAAGATGATTTTAAATGAATTGAATAAAATATTGTTAGAATATTATTATTATTTTAGGATTTGAAAATATTAAATTATTTATTATATGTGTTAAAATTTAAAAAAGTTATAATGATGAGATGAGATAAGATCGTTTCCCTATTCAAACAAGCCTATTAGCCTTTGACTCTCATAAAATTGTTTCTCATCATCCTCTCATCGTCCCATGATGTGACATTAGATGATCGGTTCACAAATAAAATATAATAAATAATCTCTAATCATTTAATAACACATCATAAGATGATAAAAATTGAGATGATGTGTAGCATTATTCTTTATAAAATTGTTGTAGTAAAGTTTATAGTAAATTTAATATTTATCAAATAAAAGAATGAAAAACAAATTTTCACCAATCACGCTGCAACGCAAGCAGGCTGGGTATGGTATAATTCTTAAAATATTTTACAGAAAAACGAAAAATTTAAGTGAAAAATAATACTTGTTTAGATTCTCATGAGTTGCAGATCAGTTTTTCAGTGTCAAAAGACCAATTAAAAATGGGTTTGTCGATACACCAGGTCTTATGATGACAACCTGCGTACAACATTCATCACATTGTAGTAAGTTAAAGGCTGTACTGTCAATCACATTTATACGAGTGTTAATTCAAAGAGCCTCTGCCGCTGACGCCGCTCCATCTTACATTCAAAATTTTCTTTTTCATTTTTATTCGTATTTTTTTATTTTTTTAAAATATTTTTAAAAAATATAAAAAAATATATCAATACACTAATAGTCACTTCCTTAACTATTAAGTTAAAAAAAATTAAAATACACGAATATATCAAAATAAGAGGACAAAAAGAATAGACAAAATAGCATTTTTCAAACATTTGTCTCTCATTCTTATAGCTTGATGCAACTTGTCGAGAGCACTACTTTGAATTCATCAACAGCCATTGGTATCTCCTTTCATGGATTCGTAAAGCATAGATGGGTATGTCATTGCTGGAAACCATGTAGTGTCAGCATACGTGCCTTCCCAAACCATACATATTAGATTTGATTGGATCATTTTTTTTTTCCTGAAAAAGGATACGCTGAGGTTGTTCAAGATAAAAGAATGCAAACTTTCACGTGGGTTCATCTGTGAATTTCACCCACTGGTTCAAACATCAGAAAATCAACAAGCTGAGGGAAGTCTTCTATTCTTATGGGAAACAGAAAAAAAAAAAGGCACATAGCTTGACATGGTTTAGCACTATGATAATTGTACACAGATACCCTGTAAAAGTATATCAATTTCCTTCAGAACATGCAGAAAGTACCGGGTTTCCAGTCTCTTGGAAACTCGTCCTTGCCTAGATCTCTAAACAGTACCGCTTTATGACAAAGGCAAAGGAGAAAAGCCACGAAAAGGCAGAATAAAGCGTAGAACATGCAGACAGAAGTTAACCGGGTTTCCAGTCTCTTGGAAACTTGTCCTTTACCAGTTCTCTTACTGGTACCACTTCCAACTTTGTAACTGCAAGCAGAGGAGAAAAGCCAGAGAGGTAGAATAAAACGCATGAAGTTAGGAGATAAAACATGACTGAAATCAAAGGCTTATCTAGAATGGCAAAATGGCCAATGCTCGATTGTCAGAAACCTAGGGTATAGGTGGACGAGAGTGATCATAGCATGGTGCTGGGATTTAACCATTGCCAATGAACAGGAGCTTGCATATCTCAAATTCAACTACCTCTCATCCGGTTAGCAAAGTCACACCAACAGGTCATGCACATTACTGAATAAAAAGAGGCAAGCCTTAAAGATTGCAATTTCAGAGAGATTATAGTACCAAGATCATTCTTTCTTATTTCAGAGAGATGTTTTTCTCCCTTTCATTCAAAGACTTAATTTTCCAGATAAATGTTATGATATCAGACGAATTGTACAATAGAGCCTAAAATGTGGGCTTTCTTGCGATGTACATGCATGCAGATGCCAAATCGTAATCGCATCAAAAAACAATTCAACTGGCAAAAATAAACAACTATGAATGAATAAGCACACTGAAAAATTTATAAGAACGAGCTCCTACACAAACATAATTCAGAAAGGAAAAAAAAAAAAAACACTGAAAACAGAGAGCATTTGAGATTCTTACTCAACTAAGCTACAGGAATGGCGCTAAGCATTAGATCGAATCTCAAATTCCTAAACATTGCTAAAGAAGACAACCCAAGCTAGCAGACCAAAAGCCCCAAATTCATTCCTTTCTTCTTATTTCCATATTTTTCTTTTCCTTAAATTAAAAATTGCTAGAACTCCTAGTAAGCCTAATCCTGCGATTCGTTCTTCCTTCCCAGTCCGTCTCCTTCCCTTTCTTCCAACAACCTTCCAGACTCCTCATCGGCCTGCGCAGCCTTCTTCTGCGCCTCCGCCGCCTTCAGAGCCTGCAGTTTCGAGTGGTTGTAATAGGCAACGCCCAAGAACGCAACGAAATACCCAAACAAATTAATGGGTGTCACTGTGTCCTTAATGACGGACCATGAAAACGCGATCAACAACCAGTCCTTTACCACACCGGCGACATTCATGGTCAAAGCCGACGTCTTTCCCACCAGCAAAAACACCGCGAGATTCAGGGCGAATGCACACAAAGAATTGGTCCCGAAGATCACGAAATCGAAATGGAAGCTAGAGGACTCCTTCAACACCGGGTACTCAACGAAGATCCACGGCAGGGAGAGGAAAGCAAAGCAGCAGGGCGCGACGTAGTACAAGGAGGTAATGGGGTTCAGGCTAATTCCTTTGGAGGTGAGTAAGATTTGGATCATGACGAGCCTGGTGGCCTCGAAAGCCACGGCACCCAATTGGAGAAAGACGCCCCAGGAGTCGAATCTGGCTTCACCGTAGGCGGCGATGGCAACGCCGAGGGAGATGGAGACCATGTTGACCATGGTGTCGGACTTGAAGGGATCTTTCTTGAAGAGGATGCCGATGGAGTAGACGGCGACGGGCATGAGAGCCTTGAGCATTTGTATGAAGGAGACGGAGAGGTAGATGTAGGCGGAGTTGGAGAGCCAGAGGGAGAGGGCGTAGAGGGCGCCGATGGGGACGACGGAGGAGATATAGAGCTCGCGGGACATGGAGACAGGCTCGACGAGGCGGAGGACGCGGACGAGGAGGAATGCGAGGGAGGAGCTGAAGGCCATGTGGATCATGGTGAGGGAGATTGGGTAGGGCCAGTTGTACATCTTCTTGTCGAGGATATACTTGTTGTAGACGATAACCGTGAAGCTCAGGGTGATCCAGATCAAGACGTATGCGTAGGCCAGAAACGCCTTCCTGACGACGCTGTCGCTAAGAGCGCCGCCCCTGCCCATTGTCGCAGTTACTCTTGCTCGCGCTGCGGGTTGATTCGGAGAGTTGTTCACTTATTTGGGTCTTGGGTGTTTGGAGCGGAGTGGGGATTGGGACTCTGGGAGTTTAAAAAACCGAAACTGAAGCGGAAGAGGTATAGTGCAAGACACAGACCAGAAGCCGATGAAGAGCCTGTTGTGGTATGAGATTCTATAACTAATGTGGCTTTCATTTCCCTTTTTGCGTATAAATTTGGAAGAGAACTGACTTAGCAGAAATTTTATAAAAAATAAATTTATTAATTAACATAATAAATTTGTAAATTTATGTTTATATAATCTATTTATAATTAAAGCATTTCTCAATTCATAATGTCTCGGGAAGTTATCACCTTTTTTTTTCAATAATGAAAATTTATAAAACAAAGATAAATTCTATGATTTTGCAAGCATGAATACATTATATCAAGTATATAAAAAAGATATTAATATATTTATAAATTAATATAACTTAATAATAATAAAATATTTTATAATATAATATATGTATCCAGTAAACTTAAGTTTATAACTTTTTTAGTTTTATAAATCCTTTTACGGACTAAACATTTCGCTTTTTACTAACTATTTTTTCTTAATTAAACAAATCAAGGTATTTAAAATTCAAGCAAGGTAACAAACAAATCAATCTTAAATGATGGTGCACATTTTTATCTCTATCAGTATCAGTTGTTCAAAAACATCTTTCCATCTCAGTACGTTTTTAAATTTCCGAGAGAATTTCGAGCTCTTATTTCAATTGTTTGTGAATAATTAGGTCTCTTTTTGTTACACAGTTAAGATTAGATATTGTAAATAATAATAAATTTTTTGAGTTAAGATAAGATATGAGATGGTCTGTAAAAAAATATATTTTGATAGTGAAATAAGATAAGATATTTTATAAAAAATAGTGTGTTTGAATAGTAAAATGAGATGAGATAAAATAATTTTAACTTTTTGGATATTTGATAAAATGATGGGTCCCACAAATTATTGAAAAGTAATTTTAATTATTGAGTGGAAAATATTATTAATATTTTAAAATAAGTAACATCTATTATTAATTTAAAAACTCATAAATATTTTAACTTTTTCAAAATATAATTTTTTGTAATTGACCGTGATTATTTCAATATTTCTAAATATGAACCCATTTATTTGTTAAACAAAATTATTATAATTATGACTTTTTTTTATAGAACTAATTATGACCTATTTATTATACTATGCTTTTATAAAAAATTGAAATATATTTTTCTAATTATATATTACAATAAAATAAAAAAATTCGAATACGTAGTCACATCTCATTTAACTTAAAGTGGCTATAAATATGAACAGTAACAAATAATGTTACAGTAATGAACAGTGCTACAATAACAAATAGTACTATAGTGATGAACAGTACTATGATACAGTAATGAATACAGCTACAGTAATAAACAGTATTACGTGCATGTCCCTCTCTACATTCTTACAGCAAAATTATCACACAAATCACCACAAAATAACCAAATCACCACAAAGATCACAAAATTACCATACAAATCACAAAATCACTACACAAATTACAAAATGAGGGAAAAAGTTAGGGTTTAGGATTTTAAATCTCAACCCTTCATCTTCAATCTCTAAACTTGATCCAACAGTAGAGGTTAAACTAATTTAAAATAGATAATTAAAATATAAATTCAACGTTAATTTATAAAATATTAATCTTTTATCATTAAATAAATGATAGAATTTTGTTAAATATTTTAAAGAGAGTAAAATCATATAAATAATTAGAGTTTTTAATATAATTTAAATCTCATAATATTCTTAATTAACTAAAATCATTTAGATAAAATGATTTTCTACCATTATAATATTTTTAGAGTTTTCAAAATAGAAGAGACTTACTTTAATGATGAAAAAATATGAGAGCAATATAGAAATAAAAGATTCTGTATTTTTTCAGTGCTCATTGGGTCATTGAGTATTGTGGTTGAATTCTACACAATTCATATCTTTTGCTAAGAAAACTATTGTTAAAATATCTAAAATCTTTTAATTTTCATATTACTCATATTATTGTAACGTTTTGTTATTATTGTGATACTTGTTAAAATTTATTTTTCTGCTCATGTGCATTAAATTATTAACTAATTATTTTTCTTTAAAAAAATATATTATTTTTACACATTATATTATTTTTTTAGACACGTCATTTTCAATCAGACAAATTCTGGGTAAACGTGCTTTGCACGTTATATAATTGCTTGTATATTAAAAATGTGGTAATTAGTGTTACTGTAGAGACAGATGAAACTTTGTAACGATACTATATTGTTACTGTAGCATTACTGTAGTTATGGTTCAAAAATCTTAAATGAGATAAAATTTGATATCCTATCTAAAGATGAAATACAGCAAAAATGAGATAGTTAGTATCTCATTGGCATCCAAACCGGACTTAATAGCATCCGTGGCTTTGTTTTGTGTTGTACAGAGTTTGACTTTGTACACATAATGATATATTAATTAATTATATATATTGATTAATTTTCTATTTGTTTTGTTCTGTTTTTTTGTATTATTCTTTTAGGTAGTAGGTACGTAATTGCAAGTTGGGTAGCGTTACGACGTGAACAAATGTTTATCCAATCATGGAACACAAAAATTATAGACATAATAATAGAGACGTTTGGTGTGTAATATATTATATTCCACCATAAATAATATTTTATCACTTAATTTAAGCTATCCATATCTAGGACAAATTCAAAGCAAGAAATTTTATTTACAGTTTTCACTTAGAGACTGTATATACAGACTCTTTATTAAATGAGAAAAAATATTATTTTAAAAAGAATATTTTTATAATTTTTAAAAAATTTAAAGATAAAATTACTTAAATTTGTATTGCAATATCTAAATAGGAACTGTACCTAACATTACTCATTTAAAAATCTATTTATTTGGTCCATGAGAACCAGTCCATTTCAACCACCGGATTGATTATTATTCCTAATTATTCTTTTCAGTAATATTATTATTTATTTAATCCAAGGCGAAAATGTCTTTTCTCAATAATTTTTGTTAATCATATGGGCATTAAAGTTAAAAACTAAACCCTTACAAGACTCCTTTGCTAAATATACACATGCAATTTTGAAATGAAATCATGAATAATTATTCATTTTCCAAAAGGGTCTCTTCATGGATATTTAATACCATATATGCATTAATTTTTAGAAATATAATTTCTAATCATTTTTAGAAACATGACAATCAAAATACTATATATTTCGACACTAAATAAATATCATAAATTTTAAGTAAAATTAAGAAGATTTTTATCCTTTTAATTATTTTAAGTAGCTTAATTATAAAATCTTAATAGTTCAATTTACAAATGATGATTACGATTTCATTAGCCCAATAAAGTAAAGAGTTTATTTAAAAAAAAAAAAATCATAAAAATATCCAGTAATATGATCCTCTCACTCTGGTAAAGTTTTGGGTTATCTCGCGCTCCAAGAAGTAAGTAATGGGAGTGGGACCGAACGACACGTGTTTGGTTGTTTTTGTTAACGATGTCGGTGGCACAGGCTTTACATTAAACGCTGATGATCCAGAAACCTTTTAAGTTTGAATAGTGAGATTGATAAAGATGATTTTAAATAAGTTAAATAAAATATTTTTATTTATTATTATTATTTGAAAATTTAATTTTTTAAAATTTTTATTATATTTTATATAATAATTTAAAAAAATTATAATAATGAGATAAAATAAAACTATTTCTATATCTAAATACAGTGTTAAAGTTTTTTCTAAGTCAAGTTAATTTACCTTTGTTTTCTATGCTAATTCCATGATATTAACATATTAGAATAAAAGTTAATAAGAAGCAAAGATTGATTGGATTATTGATATAAAAAATAATCAAAATATATGCAAAATGTTTACACTGAAAATTTTCTAATACAGATAAAGGGTTAATGAGAATGAAAAGTGAATGATGTAATTTTAACACGTGGAGAGCAAGGATCACCGAGGCAGTAAGTACAAAATAATTATATTCGAAGCTCTTTCTACCGCACATTCACGTGCTAATTTTAAAATTTAAATCTTATAAATTAAATCACATGATGTAAATTGTGTGGTATAAAAACTTTTAAATAACACTATTCTAAATATTATCTTAAGCATCCGTGTATTCTGGTAATTGATTATTGGGATAAATCGTCTAAATTCTCCTAAATAAGATGGAGAAACTCAATAAGGAGAACGAAACAAAGGCCGGTCTTTATTTTAGAACGGGGGAAATTCAACAGAGGGAAGGGGGAGATGCATTGAGATGGGAAGGCACAAAAAGCTAGAGACTGCAAAGAAAATGAAAAAAATATATATTATTATTTTAAGATTTAAAAAAAATTAAATTATTTATTATATTTTACATAATAATTTTAAAAAATTATAATAATTAAATGAGATTAAACAAATTAAAAGATTTTTGTATCTAAATGTTTTCTAAAAGCGTGGCTTCTGCGTTTAGATGTTGAAGTAAATTGAATTAAGTTGAATTGAGATGGTAAAATATTGTTAGAATATTATTTTTTAATATTATTATTATTTTAAGATTTAAAAAAATTAAATTATTTATTATATTTTATATTAAAATTTAAAAAAATTATAATAATAAATTGAGATGAATTGATAATCAAAACAAATCTTATTAAAACAAGTGAGAAAATTTTTAAGTAGATTTGGGTAAAACTTGCTGTACCAGGTTCCAACTGCCTCCTAGGTAACTGGTCACCTACTTTTTTAGAATAGGCTCCCGCAAAAAATAGCTATTTTCTTCAGATACTCCACACAATCTTGCTCAGTCCCTTCAAGTTTTTCTTTTGATTGCTACTTTTTCTCACGCTGTCCCCCCCCTTTTTGTCTCTCTCGCCACCATCATCTTCCTCGTCTCATTACCCTTTTTGTTGCACTATTGGTCGACCTGGAGGTACCGTCTAATTACATTTCCACAGAAGAAAAAAATAAATTACTTTAAAGCTCTTTCACTCGCAACTGGAAGTGGTAGGCGGGGTTGGATTATATTTAGGGTTGGTCAAGTTCAAAAAGTCTAGACTCTAAAGTCACCAACTACGACCACCCACCAATCACTACTTTTACATGAAAAATAAAACGACTAAATAAATAAATTTTGCTAGAGTTTGGATCCAAAAAGGGTCTGAGGGTAAATAAAAATCAGATCAGGACTCAATCTTTCCCACTGTGTGAATAATTATGTTCTATACGTGTGTAAAACACCCAGAAGACAAGGACGAAATGGCAAAAGAATGTCAAGAAAAAATTGAAAGAAATGCAAGTGTGTATATGTGATTCATGCTAGTCAATTTCATTATGTATGATGTAATCAGCAACTAGTCATACTGATCAACCTCAATCTCACTTGGGGATGTCACGGGTGAGTGAAGCAATGAACGGCTACTTTTAGAACCAAAATTAGTGGTTGTGGAAGCAGTAGCAGAAGAAGATACAGATATATACACTCCAGTAGGTCGAGTTTCAGGCAACTTAATCAGGGGCTCGTTTGGGTTCAGAAGGATCTGCACCACTTTTCTCATCTTAGGTCGGAACATAGAATCTGGGTGCAAACATGCAAGCCCTAAAATCAGTGTCCTCTTCACTTCCTCCTCATCAAATTCACCTTCAAGCATTCTGTCAGCAACCTCGAGCAACTCGTTTTTTCCATATGAATTCCACACATAATCCACTAAACTAGTTTCGCCCCTGATACCCTTTGATCTTCTCCCACATACAACTTCTAGTACCACCATGCCAAAGCTATACACGTCCGATACTGGGGTAGCCTTTCCCGTATAGCCTACTTCTGGGGCCAAATATCCTGGAGTTCCTGCTAACACAGTTGTCACAGAAGCATCGTTTTCGAGCAATCTTGCGAGCCCAAAATCACCTAAATGAGCATTATAATCAGAATCCAACATCACATTGTTTGGCTTAACGTCTCGATGAACAACAGGGTTACCACACTCTTCGTGCAGGTATAGTAATGCCGAGGCCAGCCCTGTTAATATATTGTACCTCGTTTTCCAGTCGAGAAACCCTATTCCGATGAAACAGTCCAGGCTACCATTCGGCATATATTCGTACACTAAGAGGAGATGCTCCCGCTTATGGCACCAGCCTTGGAGTTGCACTAAGTTTTTGTGCCTAAGACGCCCTATTGTGCATATCTCTGCCATGTACTCCCTTTCACCTGCAGCGAAAAGTTTTTATTATGAACGAAAAGTGAACACAAGATGGTGATGAAAAAATTTAGGAATCAATAGGGAAAGAAAAATTACAGAAACTTTGGGATCTTGCTACACTTCCCGTACGAAACCCACAATCACATCATCATGAAACAACGAAATGAAAGTGCATGGAACGAACCTTGTTTTGAGGTTGCCGAGATCTTCTTCACAGCTATGGTCTTCGGAGGGTCGAAGATGGTGCCTTTGTATACACTCCCAAATCCACCCCTGCCCAACAGGTTTTCCTTGCTGAAGTTGTGAGTAGCCTTTGAAAGTTGCTTGTAAGTATACATCTTAGGGAGATTTGCAGCATTCCTCGATCGACTTTCAATATCCTCCAACTTTTTAACCCTCTTCTTCAGCTTTCTTAGCAATGATGGAAAGACGCAAATCACTATAATCAACAAAGCCATGAAAATTGGAGCGACAATGACGGATACGGTCTTAATTTTGTCATATTTTTCAAGGCTTTTGTTGAGGGAAGGGAATGACAATGGCACTGATGTAAATGCCCAATCAATGACCTGATGACTTTCCGGGAAAGTTCCAGTTGATGCCGTAAATCCCACAAAAACAGAGCTTGGAACAGTGTCAGACATTACTATTGAACGGCTGAGAACATTGACCAAGGGATTCCCGGAATATCCCACTGAAACCAGAAGCATATTACTCAAACCATCATAATCAATTTTGCACTTGATGTCTCTTCCACTTTTGAGGTCAATGCCCGTGCTGTTAAGACTCTTCGCTGCAAACGGATGTATAATGCTTGTTGTGTCAATTCCAATGTGGTTTCCGTCTGGATCGAAATCATTCATGGAGGTGTCGAGCTCCACGGCTAGTTGCCGAACAACGCCACCTACATTTTATTTGAAAGCTAAATAATGTCAATTATTGGATACATCATACAGCATTAAAAAGCACCTCTAATTGATGGAAAATCCCACGGACAAACATTTAAAAAGCAGTAGAAATTACCTGGGGGTGATCGATTAAGGAGTCCAAGATAAGAGCCATAGCTATCAGGTGGTGAGTGACTATGATCTGGTGCGAACACAAATGCCATTCCATCACCGGAGGCCGTTGAGTTTGAAAAGGCGGAAATCCTTATGGTGAAGGTGGTCGAGATAATGGCCGGCCAGGCAAGCAAAGGGTGGGAGTAGAGAACCCGACCAACATTGTTTAGTGGTAGAGGTTGTGAGGTTGAATTGCCTTTGCCTTGCTGTGGATCCGGTGTTATACTCAAGTATCCATCGCTTGCAGTCACAGAACCCATGCAGATAAGCTGTCCAGTGTTGCAACTTTCTTGATTGAATGAGGTGAAGGAGAAACTCATGGGTTCGACGGGGTAGCTTAAACAAGGTTGAATGATAAACGTACAGAGAAACAAGCGCAAAAGCAAAAACATGGTTTGCTGATGGACACAGCATTAAGCAAAGTCCATTCTTTGACGAATATGTATAGTTTGGGAATCCGGCAAAAATACAGCAACTGGCATTTATTTGTCATAATCTAACTACAACTTCCAAAAGCATACGAATAATGGAATTTAGGTTTCAGTGAACATTCAAAGATCTTTTGAAGCCTTTTAACGTTTAGAGAAACAATAGATGAATTTGAGATTTGAATGGCCTTTTGTCACTCGTATTTTTTAAGGGGCCAGCCGGCAAATAAGTGGCTGTTTTTACCCATACGGCCAATAAAATGGACAGAGTAAATTATTCTCGAACCCAGCAACGATCATGCCACATATTTGATTACAATTTACGCCTGCTAATTAAATATATTAATTGACCAGTAGATGATACTTATATAGGCGGAACAAAAACGACATTAGTCAAACAAGCATACAGGTAGACCTGATAGTAACAGAGCAGTCTTTAAAAAGCAGACATGATATTTGTATGGACCAGATAATCTACCGGAATCCTCCACCTAAAACAACAGACAGGCTTTTATTTTAAGTTCCACATATTAAAAAATAAATAAAAAAGAAGAAGCTCTGATTAGTACATAATACGGAAAATCAATGCCAAAAATCAAAATGCAACTCCACGGTAAAAGTCTTGATAGAATAAAACCTAATTCCTCGCGTGCTGAACCACTCGCAACAAGTTTTTTTTTTTTTTTTTTTTATAAAAGCTACATTTTTAACTTCCCAAGTGTACACCAGATCTGAGCAACTGCTATTTCTCAAACCCCAATTGTTTCATATTAGTTTCGACATTATGGTTCTGCCCCCCCTACATTTTCCAAGTGATGCGCCGTTGTGGATATGCGAACCAAAGTGACCCACCCACTTATGATGGCACTACAAACAACAAATTTAGAAAAAAAAAAAAAATTGTTAAGTATTGATCCATAGCAAAATAGTATACGCAAAATCCAGGAAACCAAATGAACTAACAGCCATAAAGAGCTCAACTACAATCAACATGCAAATGTAAACAAATAAGCTAATTATCTTTTACCCATCAAAAAGCTTTTAAGAAGCAAATACTACCCCATAAAATTAGAAATAGCATAAAAAAAAAAGGAACACAATATATCTACTCATCCACAGAAAATAAGGATGTTAGTGAAAACAATTGGGAACCCATAACTGGAGAGAACAGGAAAGCCATGTGGAAGGTAATGTTATACAAAGGGTGGGATTTTGACTAATAAGATAAAACTGTAATCAGGCACCATACTTTCAAAATTGATTGATCGGGATCCTCTAAAATTCTTGCCCGAATTATAAGGCTAAGATCAGAAAGAGTGTATGAGCAATACAATGTTTATTGATTGTTTAATGTTGCCAAGAGAATGAACAACTAAATGTTGTAAACCCATTCGCTAAGTTTCTCTCCCTCACATCAATGACGCCATATCTAGGCCTTGGAATCCGAACAGAAATTATAGGTGATCTCAATCCCCAAATCTAGAAAACAAGAAAACTCAAAAACAACATTATAAGACTTTTGACAAACCAAACCACATAATTTTCAATATATCCAATTCAAATGGTCAAATAGGTCCCAATTTATCCTAACCAAATAAATAATATAAATTTTAATCAAATTGTGATGGATAGATGGCATCGCTACCACATGGACCCAAGAGAACTTACTGTATGTAGAGGTATCAATCTGCTCAGGAAGTTCCTTTATATCCACCTCAAACCTCATTTGAACCTGCAATTATCCAAACAAAAAATAAAAAATAGTAAATCAAACTGCCAATAAATTGAGAAACAAAACATTAAAATTAAATGGGATATTCGAATATTGATCCTTACATTTTAACTTGAAAAACAAGGTCCATGAACTACTTTTTTTCTTTTAAAAGGCATCAAAGTTAAGGACTTTTTTACAAGTAAAAAGGGCACCATTAGCTAAGGACCTCTAAAAAGATGAAAGAGGTCCTTCTGTTAGTGTCCCATCCAGAACATTGACAAAATGTTGCAGTGTGACGCCACTAAAACAGTGGTTGCCATATGGCATACCACTGCAGTGCTGCAGTGGGAGGGAGATATCCCTACTGACAACCACTGCTTCAGGGGCATGCCTCATTAGCATTTCTGTCAGGATTGTACAAAGTAACCTGACAGAAGGTAAAAGGTCCCTTAACTCGGACTAATTTTTTGGTAGATAGAGATTTTTTTTACCAAGTGAAAACCCAATGGAAGGAAATTTTAATAAAACTTAATTCCATACATTATTGAGAACCTCCGAATCGGAAGCAGATGAAACGAATGTAATTGCAAGCCCTTTGGTTCCGAACCGACCAGCTCTACCAACCTGTTAGCAGTCAAAAACATCAGGAATAACAATGACACAAACCTATATTAAACAAAGGAAAATTTAATTAGAACATACCCTGTGGAGATAAGTGTCTGCAGAATCTGGCATGTCATAATTAATGACAATGTTAACACGTTCAATATCAATCCCCCTACCAACCAAGTCTGTGGCCACAAGAATCCTCGACTGCCCCTCCTTAAAATTCTTGTAGCGTGTCAACCTGCAAATGGCATAACATTCACAATAATTTCAGTGTCCCACATTTTAATAAAAACATGTGTTGTGCAACTATTCGTTATTGGGTAGCAGTATCTGGAACAAATTGAAATAAAAAAATCAATCCAGCTGAACTCTTGAATGATTCACAAATTTTCCAACCAAAACAATGTCAGACAAACAGAATGAATAGCATATGGAACTACACAATAACCTAAGATTACAATTTCAAGCACAAAAACTAAATCATGTGGAATAACTATGATCACCTACCTTTCTTGAGAAAACATATACACCATGCAACACAAAACTTAGTACTATAAATCATGCACATACAATTGAAAGTAGTTTGTATTACTGAATCAAGAAAGCTGGATTTTAAAAACATATAATAATAGAAGTCAACTCCTCCCCAAATAGAGATATAATGCAATATCAAGACACAAGCATACAACATATACACTGCATCTATAGTTTTTCCAGGATGATATCCCTTCATATACACACAACACCAATAAATTCAAATATACAACTCATAATTTTTTTGATAAGTAAAATATACAAGTCAGAAAATGATAGAATAAGCTGTATAAAATATGGGCATACATACACAGTACAACAGATAACAATAAACAATCAAACTGATAAAAAAACCAATAATAAATTAAAGTCAGAAGTATTTAGACAGGCATACAAGTTGCCTCCAATACAAACCTTTCCTCTTGGGACATGCCAGAATGGATGCATATAGAGGGGAAATTACACTCCTTAAGTAGCTTGTTAAGCTCAGCCGCTCTGTTGACACTTTTGACAAAGATAACAACTTGATTAAAGTCCAATGCATCAAGGAGGTCATTCAACTTGCGGTTTTTCTCCGACTCGCTCAGTTTGATGTAGTGCTGCCATTTAAATTGTAATAGGTAAGAGAAACCCACAGAGACTACCAAATAAAACTAACAATCATTTCAGAAGGATATAATACCTGAACAAGACCATGAAGGGTTAACTTTGCCTCGTCGTCGACATAAATTTCCATTGGCTGAAAGGAACAAATGGCATAGTAAATCATATTAGGGCCTTTCCTCAAGCTATTGGAATCCAGAACGAAATTAATGATGGATGCACATCCCCCGTATCAAGATCCTGCTCCATCTGCTTCTCCCCCGCAGGTACATTTTAAGTCATGCCAATCAAGCACAGAAATCTATCATACAGTCGACAGCACAACCCAGGTGAACAACTACCCTCCCCATCTCCCTTCTCTTCTTTCAATAACTTAACTTGAAGTAAAAACACACACCCAACACCTAAGGTAAGAAAGTAAAAGGAGTAAAACAAGTGAAGGAAAATCAGAAGTTCAGGTCAGTAAAACACCAATCCCGCACAATTATTGGACGGACTAGAAGCTTCACCCTACTAAACCTCCCAAAAAAATGACTGGATACATAGTGAAAATACAACCCCAATTGCAAGCTAACAGTGATGGAAGCACCAGATTTTCATAAAATAGACTTCTAAATTCAAGTAGTACTGGCCATGGAACATTACTTCTTGCATAAATCTCTTGCAAACTGGGCGGATTTCTTTGCTGAGTGTTGCAGAGAACATCATAACTTGCTTATCATGAGGAGTCATCTTGAAAATCTCCTGCACATCTCTCCTCATGTCTGCAGAACATATAAAGCATATGATGACTACAGCTATACAAAAACTTGACACTTAAACAGTTTGTTAAGAATTCAAGGAAGGGGGTTCAATCATACCAAGTGATTCAAGCATCTTGTCACATTCATCGAGAATAAAATGCCTCACATTCTTCAAAGAAAGGTCCTTATCTCTTGCCAGTGCCAATATTCTTCCGGGCGTTCCAACAACAATGTGGGGGCATTCGTTTTTCAGCAAATCCTTGTGAACTTTGATATTGACACCACCATAGAAGACAGCAACCTTGAGATCAGGTAAGTGCTTACTGAATCTCTCGAACTCGTGACAAATCTACAGAAAAAATGCGTACAAACAAATGAGGGACCACAATGACCCAAAAAGCTTTACAATGTAAGGCAAGCACATTTAAAATTATGAGCTTTGTAACAATGAAAGATCTTTTTGATGTCGGGGGAACCACCCCACGGCAGAGCCCTTAGGACTCACCCATGGAACTGTAACAATGAAAGATCTTGAAAATACCTGGTAGGCTAACTCCCTTGTATGACACAGCACAATTGCAGAAACTTGTCCTGCAACGGGTTCAATCTGCTGCAATGTTGAAAGAACAAAAACAGCGGTTTTCCCCATCCCAGACTTAGCTTGGCAAATGACATCCATGCCCAGGATGGCTTGAGGGATACATTCGTGTTGCACTGATGAACCAAAGAAAATCGGATCGAAGGAACCATCGGTAAGTAAAATATAATCCCTCAGATCCTTTAATCCAAAGGATTACCAGACCACATAAGTTCTCCGAAATCAAGTTTATAACAATAGAATATTACCTGAAAATATCATGACATCAACAAATTAATAAAAAATAAAAAAGCTATCCAGGAGAAGGTTCCAAAGGCTACAATTTTTTAAACAGCACAAAAGCCATTATATTTTAGAAATTGTAATCATTTTAGATTCAATAAAATACACACAAAACCAATCTTTATTGAACACCAAATTAAAATGACCCAGTGAGCTACAATTTTTGCCAAAACATAAAAGTACGCATTTCATTTGGCCCTAAGAAATTCACAAGGGGTAAAACGACAATAGCAAGGACCACATAACATATTTCTACATCAAAGAAAGGATATGATTTATAAATGTGCAATTAGTAAAGAACGTCTAAAAAAAGGTTAAAACTAGCTATGCATATTTAGATATAATGCTAACCATTCCAAATTTCTAAAAAAAAATAATAATTGTGGGCTGGTTACAAAAAATTCCTTCAACTTCACATAAGGATATCAAATGATATAGCTTCACAAATAAAAATGGTTTTTTTATAGGTGCTTCACAAATAAAAATGGTACGAAAATGAGTTAATAGTTTGCCTTCAGAAGGATGCTCAAATCCCGAGTCCACAATAGCTCGAAGAAGCTCTGGCTTCAAAAGGAAGTCCCTGAATCCTGAACTGTGAATTCCTACATAGCCCCTACAAAACAAACAGAACGAAATAATGGTATTAATAAACATACATGGAACATAATTACAATGGGAGAATCTTGCGGGTACAATCCATAGAACCAGCAAAATGCTGAGAAAATCATCAATTCATCATGAAAAGCGCCCAAGTAAGTGGTTAGACTAGAACTCAACAATGTATAAATGAACAGTTTGGTTTATGCTACTCATTTTTAAACTTCTCCATAGTAATATGCAAGAATAAAATATTTAGACTAAGTAGTTCATTCGTTTCCGGTTTTCCCTATAAAACTGGAATAGACCGAAATCAAAATGCTTTTATTTGGATGTTTCAGCTTGTATACTTCCTGTGAACTTAGGCTATGCCTATTTACTTGTCTTAATAAAACTTCTTATTACTTTAAAAAAAAAAAAAATCCAAAATCAAAATGAGAGTTCCAAGGACTAATCTACTCACTTCTTGGCGCCTTCGCCGTTAACTTTGACGGCGGAAGTTGGGGCATGGGCTTCTTCGTCGTCGTAGTCAACAAGCTCTTCCTCGTACCCATCGTTCTCCCTGGTTTCTCCCATATTCTACATAAACAAACACAGAGATCAGTAATTAGGGTTCCGAAACTTGAAATCAGATGGGAAAGGGAAAATGAGAGGGTATTTCAGAATTAAATTGAATCGAGAGTTTGAAAGAGGAAATAGGGATTTGAAGATGAAGTTTTAAGGAGAAAATGAAAGCTTAGGGTTTAGGGAGGATAAGATCGTAATTACCTCTGAAGCTGTGAATAAGTTGAAAAAATATGGCTAGGTTTAGGGTTTGTAAAGTCTGCAAAGGAAAACGGTTAGCGGAAAAATAATCAACTTTGGGGGAAAGAGATTTCGAGAGAGCGGAGAACTCGACGATAGCTCAGAGTGCTACTGATTCCAACAGTATCTGATAGGGTTCGGAGAGTGGTGTTGGTGCCGGCTTATATAAGCACGAGTAACACCATATTGCCGTAATTGCCCTAAGAAAAATCAATAAATATATTTTAAAATTTTTCTTCTAATTTTCTAAGCCACTTTTTTACGAATACAAATATTTTTATATTTGTAGTAGTTTTTGTATACTTTTTTAAAAGAAAAAAAAAAGTAAATATGAGACATATAAAAAAATTATTTTTTAATAACAAACCTTATTTTTTCAAAAAGAATACCTAAAAGTAACTGCACATAAAATTTTTATATACAAAAACTATACGTTCTAAAATTATATATAGCATTACTGCTTTATTAAAATGGTTGGCTTATGAATTTGTTTAAAAAGTCCTATAAGTGGTCGTAATTAAACATGATATACTAAAAAGTTTAGAAGAACATCAGTCAATTACTATTTATAGATCATAAAATTAAGAATTACAATAACATTGGTCAACTGCTATTTATTATCTATTATTAAGTTGGTGTGTATAATACATTTAGTAAAATGTGTAAATAATATAATTTGATATGAAAAATAAATTTTAAAATTTGAATCATACAAATAAAATATTACTATTTAAGTAATGTGGATGTTGTGCTCTATACACTGACTTGATAATAGAATAATTCTATCTTTTTAACTGTCATTATTCATATGACATTAAAATAATGATGAATTAAGAATAACTAGAAGAATGATAAATAGTATTATCACTCATAACAAACAATCTTATAATGTAGATTTATTTTTGAAGAGTTAATCTTAAATATACGTGTGATTTATTTTTGAAGAGTTAATCCTAAAGATACGTGGCAAGTGTACATGATATATTTAAAATTTAATTTAAAATACTTTAGCTTACAAAAAAAATTCTGAAAAATATAGATAACATTTGCTTGTTAAGTAATGATTGATTTTTTTTTATAAGTTTTTTTATTTTTTATTTTTGAATAATTTTTTTATTTTTATAAGTAATAATTAAATTTAATCTCACGAGTAATGTTAAATACAATTTTATGATATGCAAGTTTTTACACATTTTCTTTGAAAACATATGGGGTCTATATTAAGAAAGTGATTTTCATGAGATCTCAATTTTATTATTTTTTATTTATAAAAAGAGTACGAAATTTGTACATCTTAAAATTATAAATATCATTTCTTTAATATCATTTATGAATTTCCTGACTTGTCAATCTGATCCATTGCCACCCAGGCCCGGCCTGCTTACACTACAACAACTTATTCTTTGGGCTTGAGTTCCTTTCCTCTTTCGGACATTATATGGACATCTTACCCATTTCTCATAATGGTCCCGGGCCTATCTTCAACCCATGGGCCGACACTGAGCCACGTGGCCTCTAAATAAATAAGAAAAAAATCTAACTCCGTGCTGTTCCATCCAACCAACTTTTAGCTGGATCAAAGTTCCAATGGCCTCTGCTCTGTTCTCAGCATCCGTTGCTTCCTTCAAAGCCACACCAAAACCAGGTCTCTCTCTCTCTCTCTCTCTCTCTCTCTCTCTTCATCCTTGAATTTACTTCAGCAAATGAAAGTCCCATTTTTTACTTGAATTGAGTTGTCTGTCTCTTTAAATGCTTAGGGAATTGCTTGGGCTATCACTACAATAAGAATCATTTTCGAGATGACTTGTGCCAGAGTTCTGCAGCCACTCAATTCGGCAATATAAAAGCTAAGGTCCTACCCTTCGTTCCATTTTATTTATTAAATCGTTGCGTACTGTCTATTGAACATAACTTTCACGCATACATGAATTGGTGTGTAATTCATCGTCTTTATAATCTCGTATATGTCCCTAAATATGATATGTTTTTGCCTTTTTTCCTCCCTCGAACTCCTGTCCAAGTAGGCTGAAAAAAGTGATCAAAGGCCCAAACCGAATAGCGTGATTTGTGCCGACTGTGATGGAAATGGTAAAAACTCTTAAAATACTTGGTGATCTGTGGTAAAGTTCCCTTCTTTTGAAGATGGGAAAGCGATAAAAGTGGGGAAAATTTCAGGTTATTTTGATTTTTTTATTGTTTTGGGCCAATGAGCAGGTGCAGTTCTATGCTCGCAATGCAAAGGTAGTGGAGTGAACTCTGTTGATCTTTTCAACGGACAGTTTAAAGCTGGCGACTCATGTTGGCTTTGCGGGTAATCACTTCTAATAAGTACCCCTTTTTGTGCTTTATTATTGCAATTGCTATTGTTGGTAACACCGCCATTAATCTTACTGCCTTATATTCATTATCCTAGAAACTACGGGTTTTATCATGGAAACTCTTATGATATATCAGTGAATCTTGAGTCCCACGTGGACGAAAAGCAAAACAGAGAGAACAGTTTGATATACGTAGTTGAATCCGAATCTATGCTTTAGATTGGTGTCTCATGATGTATCTCAGCAGGCTGTTGGTGAATTCTTCAAGCATCTTTCTTCTAAACAAATTGGTATTAGCATTTAGCGCAGTGTTTTTATATACCCTGGATTGTACAGCGGTGAATGAGATCCCATATTAATTGGGAAGGAAAAGTTCAAATCCCTTATAATGATTCTAAGAGGCTAAACTTCTTTTATTGTTCAATCCTCTTTCTCATTAAACTAATATTCCATATTCAGCTAAATGCTAGAATGTGATAAAACAAAAGATTAGAGCGAGTTATGAGTCAAAGAAGAGGAGTGGTAGTGCTGTAGTCGACATTAATATTCAATTATCATCTTCTATTTTTTGTTTGGATGATTATTGTTGGATCATTATCAATATGATTTCCTTTGTACCCATGCAGAGGTAGAAAAGAGATGCTATGTGGAAATTGCAATGGAGCTGGTTTTGTTGGAGGTTTTCTGAGCACTTTTGATGAATAGAAATTAGAAATTGTGTGCTGGATGAAGGGTATTTGCTCCATGCATAGAAGTATGATTTGGTCCACAGTATCCTCAGAGTTAGAGCGTGTGTATATGTTTGTGCATACAAATCAGAATTGCCTGCGAAACTTGACCTAATTAGTAAGTAATTATTTAGGTGAGAGATATATTTCTGTTAGTTTCTTTCGCTCATCTGTATCGTATAATCAAGCTATCTGTTTAGGGTAGGAGATGGAAGATCCTGCAACCTGAAGAGGCAGTGCAAATTTGGAAAAGTTGTTCAGTTTGATTTGGATCCAAAATTGACTGGGATTTTTCTTTGCCAAGCATTGTTTAAATTGCCTTTTGATTTATTCAGCACTCCAAAGACCATTGTCCTTACGATTACTGGCTTACAATAAGACTAGAATTCTTTTCAGATGATTTTGAAGGTTAAGAGCTCTTCATGAACTCAATCATTTGTTGTTGGAGCAGGCGGGTTGCCTCAGACTTGGGATAAAACACATGAAATACATGCGACTCTCCCTCAGTCTCCACTAGCCTTGTCATTTTAACCCCTTTAGTCCGCAGAAATTCTGCATACATTTCTCCCCTTTCCTTCAAGAAATCCAAGCCAGCCACGAATACTACAACAGAAGGAAATTGGCTCCATTCAGCTGCGGATAATTCAGCCTTCTGAAAATTACAACCATAATAATCACGGTTCAAGCCTTCTGGTATACTTTGTCTCCAAAACATGTCATTGCTTGCAACCTCTCCTGCTGCTCCTTCGGCCTTCTCTTTCTCAGTCCTCTGCTCACTGCCAAAATAAGGATGTATTGGCAATAATCCCTTAATCTTTATAATATGACAGCTGTTGTTCTGAATGGATTTGATAGCAACATGGTGCACAATGTTTCCTCCAGCACTGTCCCCAGACAGAAACATACGGGAAAGGTCAGCCTGCTCGAGCCATGGTTCAGATCCTACTTGGCGAACAAGCCAATCCAGAGAGCTATAACAATCTTCATATGCTATGGGGAGACGATTTTCGGGAGCTAGACGGTAATCAACAGAGAGAACGATGGATTGGGAGGCAGCAGACAGATCTCCCAGGAAATGATGGTAGCCAGCCCATGTGGTGGAGCCAATGCAAAAGCCACCACCATGAAAGTAAACAATAACAGGAAGCTTATTTTTGGACCCAGTACTTGCTATACTTGGAAGAAATAATCTTCCTGTAACTGGTTTTGATGAGTCAATAATCACATCTTTAGACGAGTATCCGTTAGTTGATTCTAGTGAGGCTGGAACAATCTCAGGGGCAAAGCGTTCCACAGATCCATCAGAGAAGACTTGAAGGTAACCCGGTGCTTCTGCTACCAAGGACATTTTTTCTTATATAAGGGTGGGGTGGGAGAAGAGTCGAACACTAAGTTCTGTTTAGTTTTGAAGAGCTTGTGGGGGCGTTATAATAAATAGCTACTTTGGAATGCCAAGGAAAATGAGTCTTCTTATAATGAAGGATTCGTGAGTCATGGTTGTTGGGTATTTTGGTTGGTCATGTCAAGTGAATTGGGTTCTTGCATGTGTTCCTAAGAGTTTAGGTAGGAACTTGGAAGACTTTGAGAATGTTCGGTTGATGGTAGGAAGTTGTCTTTGTGTGTGTGTGTGTGTGTTAGAGAGAGAGAGAGAGCGCAAGAATTATTTGGAGATCCATATTTGGGTTTTTGCGCCAATTAGGAAATTGATTAAATGTTTTTCGTCACTTCTTGGGCTCAGTCTAAACTAAAAGCATCGCTGAAAGGTATAAATTGACAGAATTGGCGAGTCAACATATTTCTTTGTGTTGCTACTTTTCAACTCAATTTCACATGGAAAAATCACGAGTACAGAAGATCATCCATGGCCCAACTACTGATTATAGACAGCTTTTAGTAACCCAAGACTCGGTAGCCTGTGGGTTAGATTATGATGTTTTTTTAATGACATGAAACCTCAGCAAGACAGTATCATATATCTCGGGAGAATAAATCCCAAATACGCAACCTTATATGCTAGAACCATGCATTAGGTAATCTAGAATAATTCCTAGTGCATAACCGAACTCAGGATATCTGAATTTACAGCTCATCCCAAGCTACCAAGCTGCACCTTGACAGGTTTGGATTATATCTTGGGAGATTCCTAATACTCAAAAGCTCATGATAGTATCATTCTATAGAAAAGATGCAAGGATCCAAGATTAGAAATTTTATATAATTGAGGGCCAAAGGATTATCCAATGAAAAATACTATTCTCATTCTTTAAACTCCTCCCTTTTCATAATTCTTTGATGTGGTATCAAATGATTGAAAAACTATTTGTTATTTTTTACCTATCTTTCAATCGTTTGATGCCACATTAAGAGATGGAGAATAACATTTTTCTATTGAATGTACCATAAAGACCATGGTGTTTAGCATACAACTGTGGTGTCATATAGTCTATAACTAATGGTATAAGGGGAAAAAACTATATGGCTTCTTGTTCAAGTATCGGTATATTTTTTATCTCCATTGTATTGTTCTACAATGGCGGCAACGAATACTCGCTCACTGTTGAGCTTTCACTCCGGATCATCTTTAAGCCATGCAGTGCCGATAATGTTAGCTTCAGGTACATGCCTTCCATGTGCTTGATTTCTTCAAGTTCATTGGGAATTTTAAGTATAGTTTGTGTACTTCCGGTTGCAGCATCGCAATTGCTCCCTTCTTCCTTATCAGTTGCTTCAAGTGGAGCCGACGGGTCATTCATGGAGAAAACTTGACACAGCATGCTCTCACAATCCTTCACAAGCTTGTTAAGTATATCAGTTGCTGAGAATGGTTGTTGCGAGACATTTTGGATAAAAGGCAACCGAATGGGAGCACCGCTTTTTTTCTCATATTTTTTTAGTATCTTTACCAGTCCTGTGTATAGCATGTCAGGGTTATTTATTAAAACGTGTGGAAAATGTACACCATGTTGTCAAATAAAATTAAGAAAGAAGTAAAGAGAGCTGATAAATCCTGCAATCAATACTAACCCTCCATATATGGAACATATTGCTCCCCCTCCCAAAAAAAAAAGCTCTCTTTAGGCTGTGTTTGGGTAGTGGAGTGATATGAGATCACTCCACTATTATTCAATATTTTATCATTACTTTTTCACTACTATTTACAGTTTATCTGATATAACCTCACTACTCAAACGTAGCCTTAATTCCATGACATCTGATTTTACATTTTTGTTAATTCAGATTTTATCAATCTTGCTCAAATATATGCATTAAAACTAACTTTTAGGAGAAAAACATATGGCAAGGCAATGATGTTGGAGCAATTGTCATGGGTCAAAGATTCAAAAGCTAGTAACCAATGATGCTTCACAAGTAGGGGTGTCAAATCGTGTTAACGGTTCGTGTTCATGTCGTGCATATTATACTATATAGGTCAACTCTAACCTGACCTATTAAGCTTATCGTGTCAAAATCTCAAATCCTAATACGACCCATTAACATAACGGGTCGTGTCGTGTCAACCCGTTTTGACCCGTTTATGTAAATTGATTGAACAGACTCAAAATTAACCCGTTTGATCTAGTTAAGTTTAGCATATTTTTATATAAATTTTAAAATCACAATATCTATAAAAAATATAAAACTAACTGTAAGTCCAAAATTACAATCTAAACAATAAAAATATCGAAATTAAAATCTCAACAGTTTTATTTTTTAGGTATAAGGGTATAATTGTAATTTTAACTTTATTAAAAGGTCATAACGGATTATAACGGGTCAAAACGGGTTGACCTGTTATCAACTCGTTAAGTAATCGTGTCTTAACGGGTCAACCTATTTTGACCTGAACCCGTTAAGGCTAAACCCTAACTCGTTTTTATCGTGTCGTGTTCATGTTGGGTTAACGGGTCGTGTCACATATTGTCACCCATATTCACAAGTTTATCTCTTTACTGAACTATATGCAGAGAACACGTGCTATTTTATATGTTAGTAGTAGCTTGCTGGGTTAATTCTAACCTATTATTATTTTTCATTACTATCGTTACAAGAATACATTTTTCCTCGCAAGAATTTGAAAAACCAGTATTCCAAGTTTTTCATGACCATGCATGCATTCGTAAATACTAAACTTCGCTTATTTACTCTCAAATAATATGGCACTAAGAAACGAGTACCTGTGTAGTTAAGTGCGCTGTAATTCTTCAACAAAACCATCTCTCCATGAAAATCCACCAATTCTCTTCCTACTTGCATCAACTCTTCGTTTGAATCCTTGGCTTTTGTTATCATATCTTGCAGCTCCTGCATCCCAACCACAAGCCCATATAATATTCTAAAATAGTAGTGTAGAACCCTTGCCCATGCATATGAAATCCTTGCATCACCAACGGGCAAGCCCCAAAGCAATTTAACGTGTTCAATATATAAAGAATCGAAGATGGACAAGAAGGTAGACCCACATGAATCGTGTGAAGAACAACGTGCCAAGTACAATTAAATGCCAAACAAGAAAGTGTGATGCTTGGATCAGGGTAGAATTTCTAGGAAATGAATCAATGTATTCTAAACACGAAACCAGGAAACAATCAATTTCTCGGAATTCCCATCTTCGGAGAAACGCACACTTTCTCACTTGTCATGTTTACAACGCGAAAACAATCATTTCCGTAATTCTGAAAATCAAGAATTATGAAAAAAGACCCCCCAAGCTCAAATCTCCCATATTCCGACAAGAAACATTCAACAAGCACTATAGAGAACAAATTAGAACAAAAAAAAGGTACCTTTACTCGAATAATGTAATCCTCCTCCTTGTCGACGAAGAAGCCGTTGAACTTTTCTACCTCGTCCTCCAAGAGCCTGAGAAAATAGTCCTTGGACAACTCGGGTAGGCAAACAGGAGCGTCCGACGAGACGTACAAATCCAAATCCAGACGGCGCCGTTTAGCAGGAGGATTGTTGGGGTCGTCCTTTGGGTAGAAGCGGTTGAGGTACTTCTTGAGGTCCTTGTAAGACAAGTACTTGTCCCGCCACTCCGGCAGGGTCTCTCCGATTAGGCTGCTGAGGATCTTCCAGAACTTCATGGCCCCGCGCACTAGATTATTTTCCTCCCCCCCACAACAACACCGAGTCTTCGTTCCTTCTACGCGATTGATGGATGGAGAGAGAGAGAGAGAGAGAAGTAGGGAGAGAGAGAGCGAAAAGACGGAGATAAATACTGGGCGAATGAAATCGGATATTCTTTCGGAAGATAGGGAGCCGGGTATATACTGGTTCTATTTTGTTCGACACGTCCCTCTCGAGGAATATCTTCGAGTTTAATCCTCTCTTCCACGTCTGCCGTGACAGTTAAATCGTTAATTATTGTTATCTCTCTCGGAACTAACGAAGTAATATCCCGACAGTTAAATCGTTAATTATTTTTTTCAGGGAAATGTAATTTATTTTTGTGGTCCCATATGTACATAACAAAGGCCAGATTCACATTAACTTCTGTATCCATAGCATATGAATGTTGGGAAAATAAGGTCACAGCTTATGTTTAATTTCAGGCCTCCGATCTTAATTTTGCAGTAACTTTCTTGTGTTACCAGGTCAACATTACCATTTGAATTATACTAATGTTTTTAGGGAAATGTCACAAAGATTTCCGATTGTACCAACTTGAGTACTACTCGTGTCTTTTGTTTTGTTTTGTTTTTTTATTTTTAATTTGTTAAAACTAGCGACATTGTCATCTACACCCATATATAAAAGGCGTTTGTCCCTTTGTATAAGAAAATCTTTGAGGTTTTGTTTGGCAATTACTAGGTAGATAGTGTGGTATCATCTACAAGCACAGACAAGCATAATGTTCTGTTGGTTCTGTATGTATGTAAGTTATATATTCTTTTGAAGATGCTCGTAAATACCATGATCGCCCTGAAAACATACAAAAAAAAGTTCCTTGTTTTCTACAGTTGAACAAAGAGAATCTATGGTATATTTTTAGACCATAGAAAATCATTTTAATCTCTTCTTTTGGGTGCAAAATAATCTTTAGAGGCCATCGGATTAAGGAACTTTTTTCTTACATTGTTTAAAGTCTACTTGCGGGAAACTCCTTATCAAGGGACTGTGCATTCTCGAAACTAGTTGGGACGCTGTTCTCGTACACCCAATGCTAAGAAATAAAAAATTAAACTCAAGTGTTAAATCCTTGTGATGAAATGATTTTTTTGTATGAAAATTCTCTTTTATGTAATTGAAAATTCACTAAAATCTCTACAAATTTCAAAAAGTTCAGTACGGAAATGGTTGATAGTGGAACTATGCTCTTGTTACTTAATAGTCGACCCATATCCATCACAGGAAGCTATGGATTATACTCATATATTCGAGATAAATAATAACTAATAATTTGATATGCCATATGTTTTATTGGCATTGTGCTGAAAACAAGCAGTAAGCTCTAGCAGCCAGGTTCAAAAATAGATAAATATGTGCATTCTCGGCCCAGTCCATGAAAAATAAGGGAGGAGCGACTAGCAAATTCCTTCATTAAATAGGCGATCTATAAATTACCCCATATATGGGGACCACAGTGCAATTATTCACGAAGATTAGAGATGAGATTATTTTTTATTTCTGATAGTAATCATGTATGCCAGTGGTGAATCAAATCATTAATGGAATACAAGGAATCAAAACCCAAGCGTTATTAATGGTTTTTTTGTACTTTGCTTGTGTTACAGATTTCGATTACAGACCCCAAATAGAGAAAAAAAGAAATGGAGCAAACTGAAAATTAAGACTGTTTCAATTCAAATAACAAGATACAGTGATTCATTTGCCTTAATCATGGCTGGTTTACTATCATCCGCACAGGTGAGATGACAAGCAGCTTCCCTTCAGCTAAATTCAGTTGGAGGCTTTAACCTAATCAGCCTTTTGATTCGATCTTTGTCCGTGTTCTCCAGGATTCCCTTCAAAATAGAAGAATAATAAAGCATTAGAGTTTTCAAGATAAACACAGTGCAGAAAACCTGGCACCTTGAAATCCAGCATCTCAGCGGGGGAAATCTTTCATCAAGATAAGAGAACCCATAATCGCCTTGTTTATGAAGCTTTTAAGCAAGATAGAAGCACACTGGGGAAATCTCTAAATGGTTAAACAAGAAATAAAGTTGGATAATTTTGTAATGCTAGAGAACTTCTCATTAGTCACTTGGCTGAAGTTCAATTGAGATTCCAACAAAAGTCATAATCAGATATCCACAATCTCCCAACCATGATGAACAATCTCCACAATGGCGTGGTAGTAGTAGTAGTAGTAACGTGCAAATGCTAACATGTTACCTAAGGATGTCAACAGCCCGTTTTTCATGTAAGAGACTTGAAAACGGGACTGTGCCTTTCCCATGATGCACCAAAGAAAGGATGATTATTATATAAAAAAAAAAAAAAAAAAAAAAAAAAAAAAAAAAACCCTGTAGGATACTAATGCCACAAGCAGAAATATGCAGCTAATCAATCCAATAATGAAAACAAAGGGGAAATGAATCATACCGTCCAAACTATTTCGTCAAGACACAAACATATCCTTCCATATTTGTCAAGAAACAAGCGTTCAGTTGGAGGTTTCCCACATACATCCTTGATTGTTGAGGTTATCACAAAGATCACTTCAGCCACTAGAGAGAAACCAAGAAATGAGTAAGGGTCAATTGGGAGAAACAAAAACTCAAAATAAGCCATGTAGAGATAACAAAGAAGAGGTACAGGTTGTTGCTTTGGAAGGGAAAGCATTTCATTTAAAGAGCATTTGTATATCTCGTCTGGATTTTTTGTAACAAAGCATACATAACATTTACAAAATAGCCTGCTTTTTTCTATTTGTAGCATTTTGAGCAATTCTATCACCTGTTCTTCTCAAGATCAATCAACATTAGTGAAAAACCTATCGAGTGAAGTTCACTAAAATTGAGGCATGGACTCCTAAATTTCTTCACTGGTGTCAATGTCTTAAATAAAATGATTTTGTGCCTTCAGATGCCATGATGACAATGATAAAACAATACATTTCTGCAAGATGACAATATAAAAAAAATAAAAATAAAATTGGTTATGTAATCCTTTCCAACAGATTTTAAACAGGTCTCAGCTTCCACTCAAAAACTACCGAAAAAGGGAGCCACGCCACTTACAAGCAAGTTCATCATACTCATCTTTTCCAACCACATAAACTGAGACATCTCCGAGTACCGTGTAAACAATATAAACAGACCTGAAAGAAAGTACAAAAGTCATAGATAAGGATATATGAATTAGTCACAAGTATTCTCGATCTCTATCAAGCAAACTTAGCTCGAAAAGTTTTTACAAAAAGGGGAAGAAGAAGAAAAAGAAGAAGCAAAAGATAACTTTCCAATTGATCTAGCAGCTACAACAAAAAGAACCGGTAACTAATTATGGGAAGTAACTAATCCTTTACCGAGACATATACGGTCAATCCCATTGGACTAAGAGGAGATGTAAAAAAAAAAAAAAAAAAAAAAAGTGAAATATGAATGAGTTATGATATTGATATGGACATAAACACCCTCTGCATCTACTCTCAACTCTTCAAGAGTACCCTCTGAATTGTGTTTCAAATAGACTTATTATGATACATATCCATTATTGTCACCCAAACTCTATTCCTCGTTGATAAGAAACTTACAGCGAACTTTACTTACTTATGAGATGCCACAAGGAGCTCTTCATTTTTCGCACCTCTAAGATTATCTGCTCCCAGTTTAACTAAAAAAGACCTCCAATGCAATCGCTCCTCAGCAGGAACTCCATGATACCTGAAATTAACCAAAAAAAACCGACAATCAGATAATAAAGGAAAATTCAGAACTAATTTTTATTTCTTTTAAGGAAGAGTGACAACTAATTTGTAATATTGCACAGTACTTGCCTACTTGGATTTGGTTCTTCTTATACCCTTCTTCAAAAAGATACCCACAAGAGAAACGTATAATAATTGTATTGATTCAGCACACCAATTAAACATCTCAATTGAAATTCAAGGAAAAAAAGAAGATTTTTCCCGAAATTAAGCCCGAGACAAAATTACCCATTGATTCACTTATTAAAACAAAATCAGATCTTAAGCGACCTCCTTTTCGGAAACCTCAAACGAATTCGAATCGACACGAAGAAGATACATGTAAATAAACGATATTAACTTTTAATCATTCAAAATGCTCGACCAGATTACTCGAAGAGAACAGAAAAGGAGAAATGGAATGAGTTTGAACTCCCTTCAAATGTAAGATGACAATAAAAAACTGATACTACAGTTCAGAATTAAGTGGGAGATCGAGAAAAGTACCGTTCGACGAGAATGTTGCCCACGGAATTGGAGATCAGCAACGCCAGCAACATCTTTCCCTCTTCCCGTTAAGTGAGAGAAAATTATATCCCTAGTAGTCAGTCTTCAAGGAGGGGAGGGGAAGTTTTGCTTAAACCAATTGTTTCAGTAATATCGTTAGGGAATAAATTGTAGGCCCATGAAATTTCATGGCCCCCGTTTATTTAGGCTCGATATAAATAGACTAGGCCCATTCAGATCTGATTAGCCCATTGAAAATTAGATTTTTCTTAATATTTATAATTATTACAATAAAGTTCAAACTATTAAAAGTGACTATTTTTGACCGCTGGGCGGTATATATATATATATATATTTTTTTTTCTTTTTTTTTTTTTACATTTTTTTAACATATTTAAATATATTTAAAAAATAAAAAAAATACATCAATACACTTAAAATCACTTCCTTAACCACTAAGTAAAAAAAAAAAAAAAATTTTGACTAGCGGTCAAATGGAGGTGTCAAGTTGGGGAGGCAAAGTAGACTTTCTCTTTTTTTTTCTTCGTTGTTATGTTTTTTAGGTTACGTTCAGAGAGTGAGATGAGATGAGATGAGATGAATTAAATAAAATATTATTTTTTAATATGATTATTATTTTAGAATTTAAAAAAATTGAATAATTTATTATATTTTATGTAAAAATTTAAAAAAATTATAATGATAAGATAAAATGAAACGAAACTTTATCCGTATCGTGACAAGGCCTAATTCTTTTTTTTCTTTTTTTTTTTTGTGTGTCTAATCTAGTTTGATGACTTGATTCGACTTGATTTGTCAACTAGAGTTTACTAATATTTGTCAATTTGCTAATTAAGATTTTTTATATATTGTATTAAACATCTGTACGGTCGCCATACTGTATTTTTTTTATTTTCATATTAATAAAATTATTTACAGCTCCGTAAACGTAACCAGAATCACATAAATTTTATACACTTTTGCTTTACTCTTTTTTCTTATCATTCCTAATGTAAGCATCGATGTGGTTTGTGTCTCTCCTTAACTCAATAATATAATCTCCAACTAATATATGGAGTTTGAGTTGTGCTAGCTAATAGTAGTCTGGAAAGGAAGAAAGAAATTTGAGTGTAAAAATTATAACACTATGAACTGAATATAGGAAGAATGATGAATGCGATTTCGTGGAAGGAAAAATATGCCATTTATAATGCTTAAGTTGATGCTCCAACTTAGAGCTGTAAATCAACAAGTTTATTCGATAGTCTGTTTAATACTCACTCTGTTAAATTCAAATTGAACTCGACTTGTGAAAAAAGACTCGCTCGTGACAACAGATATCCTCTCGATTAGTAAATAACACATTCTACTAAACTTGACTTGACTCAATTAAGACTCGTCGAAGCTTACTTGTTTATGCTCAAATCGACTCGATTAACTCATTCATACATTGATAAATGTGTATATATACATACATATATTACAAAAAAACGAGCATTTGTGATGGATTATTTGCGACAATAAAGACTATTTACAACGAAAATATACTTATTTTGACAGAAAAATAGTTATTTTCGCATGAAATAGTTAGTCACAAATAGACAGTTTTCTTATATATACATACATATATATATGTATGTGTATCGGTTAATAATATAAGTATAACGTCTTTTATAATTAAATACATAGTGTGTAACTTACTTGTGTCTACATATTGAATGTACTTCATAACTATTTATAATTTGTATAATAGTTAGTCGGTAATATTTAATAATTCTATATATTAGTATGTAGAAATCATATATGAAATGTTGATATATACTATAATATTATCTATATGTATTGGTAATTTAGGTAGGTATATAATATATGGTTATTATGTATAAATATAAACTAGTTATATATTAATTATTTATAAATTTTTACAATTTTCTAATTCAATAAAGGGTCTACTTGTTAGTTGTAAAAATTTCATTAAATTTAGATTTTTTATTTATCTATTTTCTTAATTATTAAATCTTATTCCAAAACTAGAAAATAAATAATTCAAGCTCGACTCGACTCGACTTGAACTCGAGTTCAAGTTGAGAATTTAACTCAAGAAATTGAATTCAAACAAGAGTTTTGCTATACATCAGCAATCGTTTCATACCCCACACTGTACACAACTTTTTATTTATTTTTTATTTTTTAAATGTCAGACCCTCGTTACCGAATCCAACCCATCTCTCTCATCTACGTCTTTCTTCTCAATCTCTCTATTTGACCTTTCTCTCTCCTAAAGCTCTATCTCATCAAACCTCATCTTTCTCTTCTACCTCTCTCTCTCCTTGAGCCCTCTCTCTCTTATCAAGCTCTCTCTTTTTTACCCCTCTCTCTCTCCTCAAGCACTCTCTCTCTCTTCGATCTCTCTCTAGGGATGCAATCGGTCCGATCCTGTCTAGTTTTGGACACGATCCTGTCCAGTTTTAGACAAAATCTAAGACCAAACCGGTATGTACCAATTTTGCATTTTTCAAAACCGATTACACACCAGTTATCCTCCTAAACTGGTACTTCCGATTTTACCAGTTTCAGATTTAGTTCGGTTTTTCAATTTTTTTAAAATGTAAGTTTGATAGTTTGTCATTAAAAATATGTTTATAAAAAAAAACCAATTTAAAAAAAATATGTTTTATACTTTTATTAAAAAAATATGTTTACTAAAACCTACTTAAATAAAAAATATGTTTTACTAAAAAAAATTTGATTAACTAAAATCTATTTTACTAAAAACTACTTTCCAAAAAGCTGCAAAATCTGCGACAAGTTTATAAATATAATTACTACAAAAACTGAAAAAAAAAAATCAGCAATAAAAAGAAAAATTTGCTATGACTAATGGACATAACTTAAAAATTTACACATCATACATTAAACAAAACACTGTAACAAGTCCTTGCATGTTAAAGGAAATAACTTACACATATATTTTTTAGAGCAGTCACAAGAAAACTAGAGAAAATGAAGATCTATTTCCTCTTATAAATTAAAAAACTCACCAGAAACTCAAGAATGAACATTAACGAGCCTATGCGCCTGTGGAATAAAATAAGTTCAAAAGTCTAAATTACAAGTCCAAAAGCCCAAAAAATTACAAGTCCAAACACTACAAGTTTGAATTACAAGTCTAAAAGTCTAATAAATTACGAGTTGAAATTACAATAACTTAGAACATCCAACGAAAAACTTCAATTAGAACCAATAGCTATACACCAAGCCACCAACTCCAATAGTCTATTCAACAAACCTTGCAATTGTGTGAAAATAAATCAAGCAATTAATCATAATAAAAAGTTAGTAATTACATTAAATAAAAAATAAAAAAAATACAAAACTTAAGGAAATATGTTATACAAGTTGATCTACCTTAAATTTAATTATCTACAGCCAAATAAATAAATCTTGAAGAACTCCCTAGGTCTTCCATAAGCTATACACAAAAGGAAAGAAAATAAGCATAATAATTAAAATAAATTACTAATATAATTTACATTTTAGAGATAGTTAAAGAAAAGGTGAATGGTCACACTGGCCACCATTCCAAAACCAAGCCAGATGTAATTATCGCATTTTCTTAAACTTATAAACTCATACATAAAAACCCTAATAACATAAACCCAACCATAAAGTCCTAATAACACAAACTTAACCATAATCATAAACACAATCAAATCATAAATTTCAAATTAAAAAATCCTAATAAAACAAATATATTATATCATCTACCAGATTTGAGATTTCAAAATAATTTTAAAAACACAAAAATAACTTATCGTGAGGATTCCAAGACAGGGAGAGTGAGGTGAGGCCGAGGGTCTGTGCGTGGTAGCACCAGTAGACTGTGACTAAGTTATGTACGACGAGAGTGAGACTGAGGGACAAGAGAGTGAGGCTGAGAAAGAGAGATGAGAGCCAAGAGAGTGATGTAGATTGTAGAAAGACAAATCACAAAAATCCTAAATTTCGAATTAAAAAATCCTAATAAAACAAATATATTATACTATATATCAGATTTGAGATTTCAAAATAATTTTAAAAACACAAAAACAACTTACCGTGAGGAATCGAAGATAGAGAGAGTGAGGTGAGGGCGAGGGTCTGTGCGTGGTAGCACCGGTAGGCTGCGACTAAGTTATGTGCGACAGAGAGTGGTACTGAGGGACAAGAGAGTGAGGCTAAGGAAGAGAGATGAGAGATGAGAGAGTGATGTAGATTGCAGAAAGACAATGACAAGAGAGTGGGGCAGCAAAGTGAGGTAGAGACGAGAAAGTGAGGAGACTTTAGGGTTTATTGGAGAGGAAACGACACCATTTTCCCAACGTGTTTGAATGGTTAAGTTTTTCTTTTTTAAATGATAATTAAAAATTTTATACTATTAATATAGTTATATATTTATATTAGTATTAGTTATAAGTTTATAGTGATTTAGTATAACTATTTATTTTATAAATTATATAACATTATCTTATATATAATTATATTAATAACATATGATCAAACAAATTATAAATGTTCATATTTAAGATTAACATTTTATGTTATAATTTATAAATTATAATACGAAATTATTTCATATATGATATATAATTATAAATACAACTTTATATATATTTTATATACAACTTTCATATATAATTATATATTATATATAAAAAATATTTTGTATAATATTAATTTTGTATAAAATTTATATATAAAATATTAATATATATATATTTTCCCAGCCGGTCCGATTTCGGAAATCTTAAAATTGAATCGGACAGGTTCTGGCCAATTTTTCTAATACAAGAACCAGTCCTGAACCGAACCGGTTCAAAACCAGAAAAATGGGTCCGGTCCGGGGTTTTTCGATGTAAAGTTACACCCCTATCTCTCTCTTGTCAAACTGTCTGGTTGATTCAACGAAGAGGGAAAACTGAAAATGCAGAACCAGTTGAGACGTAGGGTGTGGGATTTGGCACAATGATTGATGAGAAGATTTTCTTTTCGAATAAAGATTAAAAAAAATGTGGAGTTCAAATTTTTAAATCGACATTACTTATATTGTCAAATTAATATACCGCATTACTTATGATTTGAGATTTAATTAATAAAATTTAAAATAAAATTATATAAAGTGAGCATTACGTACCCCTCTCAAAAAAAAAAAAAAAAACTTTACGTGAAAAAAATTAAAATTTTAATAATAAACTCATTCTTTTTAAAAAACAGCAGACTTCACAATCCACTCGTCACCGTTACTCTTTTACGAAAATCAAAAGAGCCCTTTCGTTGAATTAACTCGCTGGAGGCTGCCCGATTGTTTCAAGGAGACAAAGAATTCGTGAGACGCAATCCAAAATGCCATATTTCTGGTCCGAGCAAACCCCTCGATTCGTTTTTTCTTTATCTTTTTTTTTTTTTTTTTTTGATAATGAAATTTTGAGGGTTCGTGATGGAGTATAATTTTTTTCTCGGGAACCAAACAAAGCTAAATATTGATATCTCTTTTTTGTCTTCTTTTGATTTTAATCTTTGAACTCTGAGTGGTTTTTCCGCTTCGTAATTGAATATACAGGACCATAAGGCCAATCCTTCACAGACCTATGACTTTGCTTGAGATATCTCTGCTTGGACGTGTATAATGCAACTCTGTTGATACGTTCCGCCTTGGCTATCTCGTCTTCTTGCATGCATGGGGTGAGTTCTCTCTCTCTCTCCCGTTGTTTGTCTAAGTTATTCATCGACATGAATCCCGGCCCTCTCTGGTTGCTGAGAAAACGGGAGAAAGGAGCAAAAAAATTGCAGATTTTAAATGTTTGCTTCCCGAGAAAAATGTAGGAAAACAGGGGAATAAACAGTTAAACGTTTTTTCAGAATGCCAGTCATTTTGTTTTGGTTCACGAGTATATAATGTCTGGTCAGCTTTCTGATTGGCTCAGTTGAATTAATGTTGAAATTCTTGTGATACTGCGATAACAAGAAATATAAGATTTGAGATTCCAATTTCTTTGTTATTCCTTAGCTTTCTGTGTGACCAAACAAGGGGTGTCGAGTTTTCTTGTAGTTTATGATTTCTTTGTCCTTTATGGAATCTTTTTGGGTTTGTGTTTTGCTTGTTTAGTAAGCGAACTTTCAGACTGGGTGAACAGGGAGACATGTTGGGGCTTTTTGGTTTTCATTCTTTCCTTGCAGTGTTGGGAAGTTGGTTAGACTATATACATAGGATGTTGGCTTTTCTATAGGGGACTTCATAGGAGCTATGTATTCTAGGTGTTGTTTGTTAGCCCAGTCGGAGAGATGCGTTCAGAAGAAACCCTGCTGTTCGTTTATAATGTTTTATGGAGCGTATCTTCATGCTCTTATGCTTTTGATGAGGGAAAGGGTCAAGGCTGAATGGAAGGCACTTTTTGTAAGAAAGAGGACATTTTTTTAGCTGTTTTGTAGAAATGGAATACCGTTGAAAGTGACATGTCTTCTTTTCACCACAAGCGGTTTACTTCTGTAAATTATGTTACCGTGGCTTAAATTGGAAATGTTGATCCAGTGATTCCCATTTTAGTAGTTAAGTTTATAATGCGGTGATTTCAATCCTTATTCTCCTTTGTGTTCATAGGAAGTACGGCAGAAAGGATTTCGTTCAGTTTTTGTCATTTTGCCAATGTTAACACACACACACACACATGGAAGATTATATGTAGATTCATTTCAACCCCCTCCCCCCCAAATAAAAATTTCCTCCTTTTTTCCTCTTGAGAATTTTCTTAGTAATTATTTTGAGATCAACAAATGTAAGTTTTGGACAAAGTTGTATGAGTGTCTCTTCTTTCCTCTTTTTTTGTTTCTTTGGTTGGCAATATTTTTTTCTTTTTTGGGGGAGGGGAAGATGCAATAGGGAAAAGATTGGAAGCTCCTGTGGCAGTACTTATATGTGTTAGCACAGGCAATAATTTTGTCTAACCTCTTTACTTTTTAAATTTCAAATCGTGTATGTGGTACTAATCTTTTTGTGGTCAAAACCTGCTTTGTAACAGACCAGAGGCTGTCTTGGATGCTATCCAAAACCTAAACTAACCACTTCAGTGGATGAGTCATCAAAAGGGAGATCTCAAAGGCAAGGACGATCTGTGAAGAAATCAAGGGTATTAAAGGACTCCCGGAGCACCAGCACCTGTGAAATGGACAACAGTGCAGTTCATTCCCAGAGAAGCATCTCATCAAATCAAGGCCTTGATACTGGGGGTTGTGCTGGCAGAATGAGCAACCCATCTGAATTCATTAATCACGGCAAGCTCATATTTATTAACTTCTTCTATTCACAATCTGATTACCATATATTTCTTATGTTCTTGCAATTACCTGTCGGAATATATTGTAGCTTACTTGATTTTGATTTTCACTGTAGTGGCTTTTTTTTTATGCCATCTCATGAATATCTTCTCTCTCAAAAGAAAATACATTTTCTCACCATTAATCTTATTTACATGTCCGCCAAAGCTAAATCTTTTTTACAGTGGAAACTTTTTTTTCTGATGCAGGTCTGCTTCTGTGGAATCAGACAAGGCAGCAGTGGCTTGGAAACAGAGGGTCGCACAGGCACCCACAAGTCCGTGAACCCAGAATAAGGTGAATAACCAGCTGTTAGCATTCTGTTAATCTGTCACCATGAAAATATTATATGAAGAATCACAAAAGATTTTTCTCTTCATCCCCACTCCCCCAACCAAAGAAAAAAAGAAACAAAGTAACAGTTATATCCAAGCATGTGGAAAATTTAACTTGCACGGTTTTAGTGACCTGATTAAGTTACCTTTTAATATTTTATTGACTCCTATTTTACCATTAACTCCAGCCCTTGTACTTGCACCTTTTTGGAGGTCTTGAGTCCTTTGTGGGAAAACTCCGCCACTTCAGTAGTCACAATCCAGCAGCTTTAGCAAGACTCGGTCATGCTTTTTGGTTGTTTAACCTCTTTCATTTGTGCTTCTGCAGTTGGAATGCAACTTATGAGAATCTACTAACCAGCAATAAGCCTTTCCCCCAGCCCATCCCCCTTCCTGTAAGTTGTTATGGATTGAGCTTGTTTCCTCTATTTTCATTGCTTGTAAATGTTAATACACTATTCCTGACTGTTTTATCGAATTTTAAATGACAGGAAATGATAAATTTCTTGGTAGATATTTGGAAGCAGGATGGTTTGTATGATTGATTGAGCAAACCAGGAAAACTCTAAACTCTTCTCTCTTTTTTTCCTCCTCCTTCAAATCTTTATTTGTACTGATTAAATATCAGGGACTACTGTATTTTTTCAATTTGAATTCATCTTCTGTGCTTAGGTTCTTTATGGATGGGCTAGACGAAATTTATTGTATTATTAATATCTTCACTTTTCAGAGTATCAAACCATAAATGATTTGGGTCTTCCATTATATGAGTATATCTGGGTTTCCTTTACTTAAAATGTAATCAAACAAAGATAATGTTTCAAGCACTCCCCAATCAAATTAACTTAGGGCCAAGATCCTGTTCCATGCCTTGATGTCATGAACAAGGGAGAAGAAAATAACTTATAAGAAATGAGACTCGCACGATCTCTCGCACTAGTCATGCAACACTGAGGTAAGATCAGTAGCTCAAACTCGAATACTTGATCCATTAAGCATTTCAAAGTTCAAATAGTCATTAAGGATGTCCCAGCACAAAATCAGCCTTCATCAACAATTCCCATTACCCATTTGTTCAACGGAATCAGCTTAAACAAACAATTCATTTTATCCTGAACTATCTAATAGCAGAATCTCCCAAAATTTTCTCAAGATTTTCAAAGACGAGGTAACTAATCAATTCTTGAACTTATAAATTAAAACAACCTGACAAATAGTTACATACAGTGCTGCAAGCTGGAATGCAAACTCCTATGACAATACCAGCAACCTTGAAAGCACACAAAATAACCAATGCTGCTATGGACAGGACGATATCACAAACCATAATGCAAAATCCTTCATGCCTTCATCGTCAAATAATTCAGGTCTTATAAGTCTTATTTTCAGGAAATAGAGAGGGCTCCATAAGTGCTCATCTCATTCTATTGCCACATTTTGTTTAATTCTCCAATGGTGTGGCTTCTTGAATCAAGGTGGCATGAGGCTGCTCTTCTACCTCTGCCCCATAATCTTTACACGCTTGAGTTTCACTTGGCTCAGCTATGGGAACTGCCTCGGGGTCTTCAATGATAGATGAAGTTCCATTCATTTCACTGGACATATTGATATTCTCTTCATCTGTTGCATTGGACATGGCAGTCTTCTCTTCATTTCTTGCATTGTCCAAGTTATTATGTTCTTTATTAGTTGCATCGGAGAGGGTGTCATATTTCTCATGCTTAGCTTTAGTTGAAGTGGTTTTTTCTGGAATGATTGCGTTAGATATATTGGTATTTTCAGAAGGCAATCTAGGAAGAGACTTTCGTTGTGGCTTCTTAGGATGGATGGTACCTTTGGCAGGGTTTTCCTTGGAGACTTTCTCATCTAGACTTAGCCTGACTATTCTATCACTGGTACCATTCCCTTCAGTCTCAGAGCTCTTCTTTCGGCCAAGCTTGGGAGATTTAGCTCTTGTTGGTGGTATCTGCTTCAAAGTGACAAAGGTTTTAGGGCAAATAAACTTCAATATGATAACAATCCCACATGCTAACCCAAAACAAATTCAGTTAAATGATCGATGCTGCCACATAGCAGACAGGGACAGTAAATAGGATCATCAAATAGAGAAAATCACGAACATAATGCAGCAAACTAGATGACATAAAAATTTGCTATTTGTACATATACCACATTAGGCTAGAAGACTAGAACCATGATAAGTACTGAGAAGGTCTTCCCTGAAACAACTCAGCATCAAGATTAACTGTTTTCATGGTGGACAAGAGATGAGAAACATTCCAATTATGAAAATATTACCATTCGTATAACATAAGCATGATAACTACACTAAAATGATAAGGAGCCATGGGTAAATGGGAACAAAGGCTCCAAATGACAAACTAAAATAGGATCAGACTAATAATGAATGCCTCAATAAGTCCTGAATTGAACAATTGACATGTATAGCACATTGCCAGCAATAAAAGATACTTAAAATCACCAGATACAATACCAGTACACGTTGTTGATATATCCCATACATGTAAATAATATGCCAAGAAGAAAAGAAAAGAAAATAAATATAATAAAGAAGAAAGGCCAAAGTTACTTTAGAACAGTTCTAAGAGGGCCTATCAAAAGGATTCCCCAACAGAAGTTAGCTATCTGATAAGTACGAAAAACATTATATGAAGATACACCTAGGGAATCCTCATTGCCTTTACTAGCACCAATTATATTGTAAAAGCTGACAGAGCCCTGGCTCTAAATTAGGTATGCTGGCTAGGACACTTTACAGGAAAACTTCAATGCCATTTGGTGCTATTTATTTCATTTATTACTAGGCTATAATCTAAATGACAATTAAAAAAACAAAGGAATGCTACTATCACAACCTTACTCTGACACAGCCTAGCAAGTACGTGTATGCTTGGAATGTATCAAGTTGTGGACAAAAATAAAAAAAATTATGGTAGATAGCACGTGTTCATACACCTTACCTTCTTCAACTCCACTTTAGGAGGTGGAGGCTCCTGATAGAAGCTTGGCATGGGGGTTGCTTTAAAGGTCAAACGCTTTCTAAGCATCTTGATCTCAGCTTCTTGTGTTTCCTGCAAAACAATTGAAAATTCTTCATGGTCAGGACATATTGCATATACAAACAAAATTCCAGTACATATTTAGAAAAAAATAACACCTGGGACTTGGCTTGCAAGTTATTCTTCTCTACTTCCTTTGCATGAATCTTTTCCTCAAGTTTAGAATAGAACTGCACAATATAAGTGTAAAAGATTATATTTACGTGCAGATCCAACAGGAGAAGACCATTTAGTAATTCAATCAGGTGCAAGTACAAAACCAACCTCTCTCCGTTTCTCAGCTCGTTCATCACACCTAAAACTGAAACCATAGTTTGGAAGTGCACCAACCTTGAGAAGTTTAGCATCTCCTCCCGAGGGACTTTTATTAGCACTTAAGGATAAACTAATGGATATCAGTATATTATCATAAGCCACAGAATAAATGTCACATTGTCTTTTCTACTTACACAGCAAAGAATAATGTTCAAATTTCTAACTGCAGAGCAAAAGAATAATGTTAAAAAACAAAGGATACGAGGAAGGTTGTGTGTCATCGGCTTTACCACCAGATCCTTTTTTCAAGGGCTTCATTTTTGTCTTATCCCTGTATCCAGGAAATCACATTTAACAAATACATGCAGACAATAGCTTTATGATTTTCTTTATTTGTAATTCTGGTAGTAAAATTAGGTAGCAACAGAAAAATAGAACTAATAAATTAATCAAATATTTCAGACATAGATGGTTAGGTAGATCATCCTACATCCTGTCTCGCAAACTTAGCACCAGCTTAAATTTGGATAAAGACATAGCTCTATCGCTCAAGGATTAGATAAGGAAATGACAGGCGATGGCAAGAATACATACTCAAGTCCTTTAGACGGTGCTCCTACAGACTTTCCAGATTGCTGTTAAAAGCAGATAGAGACCAAAAACAATCATGATTATGAAAAATCAACTTCAGATGAAATAGTAGGAGTGGTGAGCTAAATTTAAAATTCAGCCATGCTACAAAAGGAAGCCACCATAAAAGTTTACCTTAATATTTGTTGGGTGCATATTCAAACCATCTGAACCATTTGAAATAGATGTTCTCTCGACATCTTTTCCATTATTGCTCCTCACCACCCCAGCTGCTGAAGCACTTTTCAGGCTCAGGGCCTTCTCATTCTTGCTCTTACCTTGCGCCTTTTGAGGTTTGGATTGCTTTGAATGATCTGCATTTTTCACCTCCCCTTCCTGTAACATGGGCACACGGGTGGAATTCAAATCATAAGGGATCATTCAACAAACCATTCAGACAAAATAAAAACATCCTACCTTAGATGTGTAGGGAACGTCTGATCTCTCATTGACTTCCCCAGTAGAGGAGTTAATAATTGCATCAGCATCCAACTTGACAACATTCTCCAAATACCCATTTGGCACCGCTGGCTCTGAACTTTTACTGACAGTCCTTTTTGCATTATCTAAAACAGCTCCATCCTCTCCAAAAGCGGGAAGTTGCTCGTGAACACCATTTTGATGGGTTGCCTCAAGCCCATCAACAGGTACAAGACCATCTGAGTCCATCACCCCAAGAACACTACGAAAGCAAAGATGCATGGAACTATGAACTTAATCATTAAGGAATTAAGCAGAACTCCAAGAACTCCAGCACCCCCCCCCCCCCCCCCCCCCGGGGGGGGGGGGGGGGGGTGCTGAAATCTACAATCTGCTAGTCCTAATAAACAAACCAGCATATTCTTCCATTTTCACATGGACCATATGATCTTGAGGGTCTTGCACTATCGTGCATGAGTACATTTAAATTTCAAATCCCGCATGCAAGCACAATCAAATGTGCAAATACTCCATTGAAGTTAACAGGCCGGGCGTTCAGAACAACCAAGACACCACATTAGTACACAAGCCATCCATTTAACCTCGCTTGGCCGCTACAGAAGTATAGAAGGAGGCAAGAAATGCGTAAAATTTGGGACTTGTGTGGACAAAACCTAGTTTCGAACTATAATTGACATTTTAATTTCTTTTATTTTCGAAAACAATCACATCCAATTAAGGAGGCACTTGACACTAATCAATGATTTCGGATGAAATCTCAACACCTAAGCAACATAGACACATAAGCAAGATGGAAACGAATCAAAATACAGCAAAAAAAAATCAATTTTCCACTTTAAAAGAAGAAGAAAAAAACAAGCACATTTCTAGATAAAAGCTATCATTTGACATTGATCTGCCATATACACCAACATGCAACAAATCTTCATCATAAGAATCAGGAATCTGTTTGATTTTAGAGGAAATAAGAGGAAACAGCATCCTGAATCTAAGTTGAGACCATTTAAGACTTCACTTCCAAAAAGACGAAAGCAGCATAGAAACCATTCGATTAAAACATTATTCCATTCAGTTCATTTTCAGATACTTCAAAATCTTTGCTCTTACCTCGAGAAGCGTGCAATAATCAAATCTCCATCAAAGCACGATTTGCTTTGATTCAACCACAGATTCGCTTGGAAGCTTTGAAAGATCTATGCAGCGCAGAACACGCTCGCGCACACACAGTGTCAAAGAGATAGAGGGGATGATAATGAAGATGGCGACAATGGATCGAAGGATCCGAACCCTAAGAAAGTATCTATCGGAATCAAAATGTCACTGTTGGAAATTTCCTTTTAATTAATTATTTATTTTTTAACAATAATAATGGATTCGAAAGATGTAGAGGGAGGAATTGAAGGGTCAGAGAAGGTGTAAATCGGGGTCTTTCAAACCCATTTCATGGTCAGGTCAGGTCGGGTCACACTCCTTCGAGTGTGTGAGGGAGAAAGAAATAGATAGGGATGGAGATAGAGAAAGACGGTTAGGTATGGACATACGGTTATACGGTTTTTCGGGGAAATACGCGCAGTTATACGGTTTTTATTATATACGCACTGTCAAGTAACTGACACCGTCTCCCTCGTAACTTTTTCTGTAATGGATACAACCAACGATCGGTGTCCTAAAGGTGTAGAGTTTAAAATAGCAGTGACAGAGATAGCCGGACCATATGAAATTTACATTTTCTTTACGTGATGTGATGAGGTTTATTAAAAAAAATGAAAAAGTATAAATATAAAAGAGTTAGCTCAGATATAGATGATTTTAGATAAAAATTAAAAGTTGAATAAGATATTATTAGAATATAATTTTTTAATATTATTATTATTTTAGGATTTGAAAAAGTTGAATTGAGATTTGAAAAAGTTAAATTATTTATTGTATTTTGTGTAAGAATTTGAGAAAATTGTAATTATGAGATAAGATGAGTTTAGATGGTTTCTCAATCCAAACGGGGCCTAGAGAAAATTTAAAATTTTAGTTTTCTTTTTTTTTTTTTCCAAATTTTCAGATGCCCTCTTACTTTGAATATAATTTTGTTGTATTTTTTTTCAATAAATCACGTTGCATTATATAGTGGTGTCACGTCAAAAGGATCATCTGAGTGATAAGTTTTAGATGATTCAATAACAGTACTCTTACGTAATAATATTTTAAGATGGGGATATGTCATTTTTTCAATAAAATGACGATATTTTTATATATTACATTATTATATATTCTATATAAAAATTTAAAATTTGTCAAAAAGGTTTTATATTTATCATTTTTCTTAAAATAAAGAAAAATGATTTGATAGAAAAATAAAGAAAAGGTTAAATTCATTTATAAATTTTATTTTAAAAAATGTGAGTGGGACTATTGATTTTGGTTTTTAATTGGTGACATTTTTACAAAATCTACTTAATAAATCTTGTAGTGACATTGCTCTTAATATAAAAACTTTCAATGTTCAAAGCTTTAACTTTGAAAAAAATATTTGCAATTATGACAAAAATATTTAAGAAACAAATTAACTTAATACAAAGGACTAAAGTAAGGCACATATATTTTGATTCATCTTCTGTTGAGTAGACAACTTAAAATCAAATTTCTTTGTTTAAATATGTTGATGTCGTGTTTTGCAGGCCTAGGCAACTCCAAACTACATGCGCTCAGGTGCTTCCTTCCAAGGAGGAGCTCGGGGGTTGTGGTACTTCCGACGGTCAAGTCAGTCAAAGATTGGAGACAAAGAAAGAGAGTTGAGAGCTAGACTGAGATAGCAAATGAGAGATAAAAAATAAGTAACCCCCTTCTCGGCAAAGTGAGGGGTATTTATACTTAGTCTGGGCAGATCCCCAAGTGATGATGACCTGTATGAGGCTCTATACCGTGGTCATACATTCTCGCCAGATCTTACTTTACTCTAGACATGTCAGGTCTAGCATGGGTCGTTGTTGACACCTAGGTGGGCGCATTGAATGTGGCGTGCTCACCCCTACTCCATTAAATGCGGTGTGACTCTAGACAACCATGTCAGGGACGGTGACGTCTCTGATGGTCAGCCAACTCTGTTCATCTTGCTGCCCTATTAGTCTCCTTGGTGCAGTTTTAGATTGGGTAGGTCCCCACGCTACTTGGGCACCCAACCTCACGTTCCTGGCCCTGGCCTCCTGGGCCAAGCCGGCTCATCCCTGACCCCATGAGCGGGCCTTGGCCTAGTGTCCATCCCGGTCTGGTCCTTGGAGATTTCTCCCCTCATAAAATACATCCAAACTTATGAAGCCAAAATGACCCTCTTCCTACTAATGTTGTGTGGGATGGTAAAGTCAATTAAAATGCGAGAGAATTAAAAACCAAAAACAAATACCATATCAAAAATGGAAAATTTCTATTTTCAATTTGGATATGTTCTATACGCAAATTTAAATATTACAAATAAAATTTTATTATTTTGAGAAGCGTAAGATCGTGAGTAGTGTAGTTGCCATTATCGTATCATGCACACTATAATATTATTCTGTCGTTGATTTAACAGATAGAAGAAGAGGAGGAGGATTGAACACCAACAATGAACTGAAACGGCGACAAAAGCAATTGGCCTCAAGTGAGCTGGAGTTTTTGGTGTTTGAGCAAAAGGGCGTGGCCTCAGTGCTTGGATCTACGCGAGCAATTTAAGTTTATTTGTTGTGGGATGTGAGAAGGGTTGCGTAAAACACCTTGTTTGTTTCCAGGGAAACCATTCCGTCGATGCATTTATACAATATTGTTCACTATAAGCCCAACTCCAGACATAAAAACTCCGTAATGGGCGCATGGCAACTTCCCTTTTGTTCACTGTAAGCCCAGCTTCTTCTGTGTTTCTCAGTTACTCACTACACTTGTACCATGGACTTTAACGTATACCTCTCTTTTTTTTTTTTTTTTTCTTTTTTTTTTTTAAAAAAATTTATATATATATATATATAGTTGTTTCGGGAAGGGGGTCCAACCCCAAGACCTCCAAAAAACCCTAGACCTCCATTTTTGGAGGTCTTGGTATTATGCTACCATATCATATGCCTTTTGGCTCTTTAAGCTGAAGGCTGACAATTATAAAGTATACAAATATCACACAATTATTTTAAAAAAGATTTATGGCACACAAAAATCTACTAAATGGTAAAAACTTAGTTATCAATGCTAGTAAAGGAAGATACTAGTAATTATTAAAGATAAATAATTTGTACAAATTTTAAATAGACAAAACTCGTACATCTTTTTGTAAAAAAGTGAACCAAATCTTAAAAAAAATTATTATTTTTTAGTGAAACTCGTTTTTTTTACAAAAAGTTTACGTGAAATTTGTCTATTCAAGACTTATATATATAACATTATTCAATTATTAAATACGTTTAGGATACGTATTGTAAAATGACATGTTATATGGAGATAGGATAAGAATACAAAGTTATCCATATTCCGAAACAACTTCTGAATTCATTGCATATTAATACATGGGAACCTCGTGCATACCTACATATTAATGTTCCACAGTGAAATCATATATATATATATATATTGCCAACGTACTAAAAGGAGCGATAGACCACACCCCGATACAGATCAATCATGGTTTAAAAATAATTGTGCAGTTAGGAATTTGACAATAGGAATAGAGTAATGCAATATTTAGTAATTAAGTGTAGCGTAATTATTTTAAAAAATAATAAATATTATTAAAAAATTAATTTTTTTGATATCATATTTATTCAAATTTTTTAAATGAGATTGCAGGACTATAAATATAATTTATTATAGGAAAAATAGTAGTTGGGACAAACAAATTGTCGGACGGGCCTACGTTTTATTCACTGTATTTAGTACTACTTTTGACTTAAGAAATTAATTTCCTGTTTTTAATATTTTCTGATTACCCACGTTTAGAAATATAAAGAATTATGAAAATAATTTGTATTATTATTATTATTATATTTTCAATAAATAAGCCCATAACACTATATTAAAATCATTATTTCTATAATCCAAAAAGAAAATCAAAGCAACCTAATCTCGAGAAAAAATAATTTTTTTAAAAAAATCTTTATTGGTTGATCCTAAAGAAAGGTTATAAAAGATATAAAAGAAAATGGGTTTGATTTGTAAGTCAATTCTCTTGTACCATTGATATCTCGGCATAACACGAGTGACCATCACAATGTTAACATTACATATTTTAGATATATTTTTTACTTATAAATATATATTTTTTAATTTTTAGGCCAGAAATTAAGACCCATTTAAATAGTAAAAATATATCATCTCATCTCATTATTATAACTTTATCATATTTGTATATAAAATATAATAAATAATTCAACCTTTTCAATTCTCAAAATAATAATAATATTCTAACAATATATTATTCAACTTTTAACTTTCATCTCAACTTATTATCCAAACAATACAGTAAAAAAATTAAAGTGGTTTGGATTCAGAGATGAGTTGAGATGATTTGTGAATAGTAGAATAAAAGTTAAATTATTTATTATATTTTGTATGGAACTTTGAAAAATTTATTTTGGAATTTGAAACGTTTAATTATTTATTATATTTTGTATAAAAATTTAAAAAAATTATAATAATGAGATAAAATAAATTGAGATAAATTCTAAATTCAAACGAAGCAATCTATTTTGACCACTAGGTCACGTGGTTTCCCATGGGTTTGTAGTCTCTTGCGGAGAGGGTCGTACTCGATCCTGATTGGATTTCAACTGACATGTTTGGATCGAGGGGATGCTTTTTTGGGTCTCGTCTTCTCCAGCATTCCTACACATTTCCTTGTTGCTGTATGTTCCTCCTCTGCCCAAATTGAGTTACCATGCTCTCTCCTTTCGAAGTAATTACATGTTTTTCATGCCATTAAAAGTGATGAATCAAGCATTCCTAGCCGTGAGCACCTCGAACCACAAGTTCGAAAAAGTAAAATGTGGGCCCTGAGCCCAATGGGTCACATAAAAGTCATGAGATTGTTGAAGATGTATGAGCCCTTATCATCTCTATATATCACATTTTAATTTTTTATTTATTTAAAACATAATTATATTTAAGATTAGAGCTTTATTACTTATCATTTCCATACACTATATTTTTTTTAATTTTTTTAAAAATTTTTTAAATTTTATTCTTCTTAAACTAATTGAATCCTTCTACTCATTATCTATATACCATATATTTAGTAAGAAAAAAAAAATTTAAAAATATAAAAAAATATATAGTATATAATATATAAAGATAATGAATAGATTTTTCTGATCCAAACTTTCAGCCCGATTTATAGGGTCGTTCTTTATCAAAGGATTAGGCTTGGATCTAGGAACTGGGCCATGCCCTCCATTAAATAAGATTGTCACATGTGGTTAGAGGGAAAAAAATAACCCTCAACAACGATTAAGAGTAATGTTAAGTATAAGTATTAAATAGATAAATCTCATATAAATTTTTTATCAAAAAATAGATCTCACTAATAAAAAATAATTTTTTTTATACTTTTTTAAATGTGAGATCTACTTTTTTACAAAGATTTGTTTGGACTTGTTTATTTGAGACTCGTAAAAATCATTTCTCAATGCTTAATATACAATTGTAAAGTATTTTTGCATATAAAATACGATGCTAATATAGAAGTGATGGTCGAAGATACCCAAAAAGAAAGAGTCTTTCAAAAAAGAAAAAGTGGAAGGGCGAGGAATTCCTTGTGTATGCATTGTGAGTAATTTTATTATTAGAAAAAGATGGAAATGCTACTAAAGGGACCCATGTGTGCATCTTTTTAATTTACAACCATTATGCCTTCATTATTTTTCTTATTATTTTCCCATTTTGGTTCTTCTGTAACCTAAGACTTCGTATACTCTGTTGATCCCCATGTGCAACCTTTAATTGTGAAGTTTTGATTATTTCCCTTTCTTTAATCACTTGGGGTTGGTGCATAAGTTGGATCAAAGCAAAATATTAAGACATTAAAGTATTGAGTTTTTTTAGTACAGCATATACATCGATCTTTGGCCATATATTTTTCTCCACCACCACCTATTTATATATATTCCTTATCATGTTGGAGGGAGGGTCTTGCTCTAATGCCCTCATGATTTTGTTTATTTCTCTATATATCTTTAATTTGTTAATGCTTATAATTCCATAACAGGTCGGAATGGAGGAAAGAATCATCACTGGTTCACGATGATGATTCGGACTTCGATACGATGCTCTTCGCGTTCATCTATATAATGAATAGTAAGCAAACAAATAAAAATAAATATAGAGAAACACAAGGATTTGCGTAGTTCAACATAAAAGCCTACATCTACGGGTTGTTTGGGAGCGAATTTTACTATAATAAATGATTTTACAATCTCTCATGACTCACACATCTCACAATACAATGGAGGAATTTAGGAGATATCTTTTGGAGTCACTATGTATGGTGGAGTTTGGACATAGAGAGCTTCTGTAGAGAGATTTTGTGTAGCAATTCTTCTAGGTACAAGCGTACCAATTAATATTTTAAAATTGTTGTCAGTTGTATTAAAAAAAAAACTAAAAAAAAAAGAGCAAAACACGATAGGATCCAAAAAAATTGAAACAAAGCGGACTCTCTGTTTCTCCTCGGCACTGTACTCTTTGTAACCACAACTCACTTCATTAAGCTTCGAAAGCATTCCAATGGCATCTTTTTCTCTGCAGAATTCATTCATCTTATTGAACACATATCTTTGTCTCCGCATCTCCTTGATATCCCTCACCATCTCCACCCTTGTCAGCACTGCCTTTTCGAGTTGGATCTCGGCTTGTGACTTTGTCATTGTTGAAATCTAGAGCTTTTCGGACAGCTCTTTTTGGATTTCTAACAATGAACTTAGCCTGCTCTTGCTTTCTTTAATGTCGATGATTACTTCGTTCATTTGTTCCGTTTCTACGACTAATTCTTTCTCCAACTCCGATCGATTTTTTACCTCATCTTTTATAGAAGTTTCAAGTTCTTCAGCTTGCATAAAAGATGAAAAATTTTGTAGTCATGGTTTTTCTAAGGGACCAAACACAAAAAGTACTAATCATAAATTGAGAAACTAAAGAGGTTGCATTAATTAGTACCCGTTGAATGCATAAAGAAATGACCCATCCAGCTTTTGCATGGAAGGCACGTAGAGAAGATTACCAGAGAAGAGAGAGGGCATGCAGGGAAGAGGCGCAATGAAGAGATCATTCGTTTAACTTCAGATCCCACCCAAAACTGTGCTCACTTGAGTTAAAATCAAAACGATTCATTTCATTAAATCAGTCCATGTCAGCTTCTCGGTGCACTTCGGTGCGCAAATTTGCTTGAGTTAAGAGTTTTCCTTTGTGTAGAGAGCTTGTCAGATTTGTGAGGAACTTGCTCCTTATATAGAGGTCTATTTCTTGGAATAATTGAGTCTAACTTACCTTGTAAAAAATTTTTTTTTAGAAGTCTAAGTCTCATTTCTTTTAGGCGTATGAGTCTCGTTTCTTTCAAGAATCTGAGTCAACTTGTCATATCTCTTCTTGACTTTATCTCTTAGCTTGATTTTTAACCTTATCTCGAAACTAAATTATAGGATGCTGATTTGATCCCTACAATCTTACCAAAAGAATTCATTTCGTGATCATATGAAGCTAAAGCTTTGAACCCGGGTCTAAAATGGCTGAGAGCCACTTTAATATAGAAGAAATTTCATGCACTCGTTGTGATTTTGTGCTTCAGGCTTGTTGGTATTTATTTGAAGGATGTGTTCGTGGTCAGATTGGGAGGGGTTGAAATTGACAGCCATGTATTTTTCGGTGTTTTCCAAGATCAACGGGTAATCATGCATGTAGCTACTTCCAATTGTTCAAAGGGTACGTACGCTGTACGCAGTACTTCAATCATTTCTTTGGCAAAATCATATTCAAGCAACCTGGGAGACAACCGGAAGTTGGGTCAATCCAAGGAAGTGAGATAAAACAGATCAACAATCACCAACTTGTTAATTTCTGCCATCCTATTAATCGGAAAACCTCTATACCATTCATATCAATGCCAATTTAGAAGTGAAAATCCTCACCCTATTCATATCGGTTCGGGCAGGCAGGTCAGGTTTGCTTTTTTTTTTTTTTTTAGAAGATGACGGTCCCCTATTTTGATTGATAACTCTCACTTGATGTGGAGCAATATCTTGTATAAAGAGGTCGGATTTTCTGTTCATACTCTGCACAACGCTAGTTTGTAGAAGCTGGAAATTTCCTAGAGGTATAGAAAATGCACTGACCCATTCAATTTAAAGCTATAATCTAACAAAGGGTGTGATCTAAAAGTGTGGATTATTATTCAAACAGCAATTTAGGATATCAACTGTAAAAATGACAGCATGGATATGTTTTTGCAAAAGAGGAGAAAGTCAGCCCAATCATAGTATGTTTCTGCCACCCCCTTGGAAAAGTCCACTTTTGATACAACGTTAAACCCACCAAAATAAGCTAATTATTAAACTCCAAGAACATGTATCTTTCAAAAGTTACCTGAAGGATATAGCACATGGAAAATGCGTTTTATTCCTTTTGAATGGGTTTGTGGCTAAAACCTCTTTCAGGTGTACATCACAGATGCATTTCCAGTGCATAAATTCTTCTCGGTCCTTTTACTTAATTTGTGGATGGGAGGATTGACATGACAGCTTGAGATCACGTCTTTTCAAATGCACCTGAACTTTTGAAACGGGAAAATGGGATAAAATCTCTGGAATTTTGCACTATTGAATATAATCAATCACTCTTTTTCTACAAGGAAGAGCGCATGAACAAGTGAGAAAGCTCAAGCAATGGCTAGTATTACAAAATTTGATTGTTCTGACAAATATACAGGAACATAAAACATGGAAACTGTAGCTGTCCACGAAGGCTCTGATGCTGTTAACCCCCATCTTCAGTTACTGTTATCTTGGGCCAGAAAGCCGCACAGCTGAAAGGTAGGCATCGCTGTTGCAGTCAGATGGTCCTGAGGAAGTGCCTTCCTCGCTGATTGATTTAAAGAAACTTGAATATAGGCGGGAACCCAGTGGAGAGGAAGTTGGAGGCTGAGGAACAGCACAGAGACCTTCAAGCATTTGCACGACTTTGGTCATTGATGGCCTCAGATTCATGTCTTCCTGTACGCACCACAATGCAACCTTAATGGCAGTAAACACTCTCTCATCGTTTTCATCTATCATCAGCTGTGAATCGAGGATGTCTCTCAGTTTCCCTTTTTCCAGCATCTTAAAAGCATAGGATGGGAAATGAGATTTCTCCGAAGTTTCTGCTGGATCGAAGTTTTTTCTTCCACCTATGATCTCCAACAATACCATCCCATAGCTATACACGTCACTCTTCTCTGATATAGCATAGTTTGTGATCCACTCCGGTGCAAGGTACCCCCTGGTGCCCCTTAAGGTTGTGAAAACATGGCTTTGCTCTCGAGTCATTAGCTTAGCTAAACCAAAATCTGAGACTTTGGCAAGGTATTTATCATCAAGAAGCACATTTTCAGGTTTTATATCGCAGTGTACAATCTTGTTGTCGCAATCTTCATGGAGGTAAGCTAGTCCTTTTGCTGTTCCCAACGCAATATTGAATCTGGTGTCCCAATCCAACAGAAACTCATCCTTGTTTTTCCTGAATATCCATTTATCTAAAGACCCATTTGCCATGTACTCATAAACAAGAAGCCGATGAGTTCCTTCAGCACAGAACCCCTTAATCCTGACCAAGTGGAGATGATGGATGCTGCCAATGATGCTAACTTCTGCTCGAAACTCCTTCTTCCCTTGTCCAATGCCTTCTAACTTCTTCACAGCCAGTCGAGTTCCATCAGGGAGAGCCCCTTGGTAGACAGATCCAAAACCTCCTTGCCCAAGCTTCACTGAGAAGTTATTAGTTGCAGTTTGAAGATCTCTGTAATTAAAACGAATTGGCATCCCAGATAAGGTCTCCAAGAAATTATCCTCCTCAGAGGTCTCGCGAGGAGATTCAGGGATTCTTTTCTTTTTCCTGTAAAAACGAAATCCTACATAAAGCAGGCCAACAATGACTAGTATTGTTGCAATAGCTATAATTACAACATATGGGAAGCGCTTTTGGCTGCTTCCATCTCTCCCAGTATTTGTGCCACTCCCTCCATTACTCAAGACCTTAATCAATGAAACGAAGTCAGAGCCCTTATCAGAGTTCTGGAAGCTACCTATCCTGTCAAACAGATAGCAATCTCCCGTGCTGTTCTTGAAGAACAAAGCAAGGCATGAGCAGTTACTAGCACAGGACGCTTTGCAACCATTCAAATCAGATTTAGAAGAAGGTGGAAGGAACCCAAGTGCAAAGTAGTTAAGCCCATCCCCAGCATTTACGAGTTCTGTAGAAACCCTTGAGCGACCACATGGAGAGACAATCCCGCTGTTGCAATTTGAAGAAGAGGCAAGAACCGAAGGGCATCGGCACCTGTTGTCGCTGAAACATATATAGTATGCACCACAAGGTTCCGGGTTGCTGCATGGGTTGCTTGGTATTTTTGTTGGTGAAGTAACACTCGATTGTCCATCTTGGAGATTGTAAAAAGAGATGAAGCCATCATTTCCTAAGACTGCAATCCAAGTGGCATTGGTGTCAGTGTTGTCTGAAAAAATAAACTGCCACAGTAAGACCTTGTTTTTATCATAGAACCTCCATGAATTTGCACTGAGAGATGCTACGGTGACCACACCACCATCTTTATTGATGGTCTTTCTGCTGTCCTTCCCCATAGACCAATATGGTTGTGGAGTTTGAAAACCCGCAGAAAGTATCATGTCCCCTGACTTGATCTCCAGAATACAAGTCAAGTTACTGGAGCTAGGATCGCTTATAAGTTTCAGTCCTTCAAAAAAATCTTGGTTCGATAACAGGGTATCTGTGGGATGACTAAAACTCTGCCAGATTAATGTACTTTGATTCCCGAGCAAAACCAAATTCCCCGAGTCGTGTAATTCCATTGCTGTAACTACTCTGCCACCAGTTTCTACTGACCAAACCACACCGTTTCCTTTTTGCAAAAATACATTACCCTTTTCATTGAACACAAAATAATCAGAATTTGTAACTGGGGAGCCTCTATTTGCAGACCAGACTACTTTCAAACTCCTCGTGTGAATGATTGCTAGCAGGAACAATCTCACATCTGGGGTAGTGACAAAGCCGAAAGCAAATTCCTTCTTGGCGGATAAGAGAAATAGCCCATCATTGTCAATATATCTCATCTGAGACGCTTGAAACCCGGGCTGAATTTTTCCTACACTTTGAATGCTAGCCAAACATTTTGCAGACAAAAGGAGAACAGACAACCACAAAAGGCCTATGAAACGAAAGAAGCCCCAAGTTTCCATGGCCCACTCTAAGAACTTAACAGTCTCGGGAAAATCAAAAGTATAGTGAGAAGAATAGAATTGGCCACCCAATAAAAAGAAGTATTGTAACTAGAGGTAGAAAGGAGGAAGGCGGATGTCGAAAGAGCAACAACGCCCTTCGACCGTTGACATTTTAAGACGGGATCGAAATGCCCAAACCTTAAACAAGCTAAGGAAATGGACAAGAAGATATGACAAGCAGAATTGTCCTAAGTTCAGCTAAAACTTAATAAAATATGAGGTACAAAGAAGACAACCCATAATCCAACTGCCCATATATGGTTTTGTTTCCAATTAAAAGCCTCCTCAGGTTTGCTATCAACCCAGTTCTCTTTGATTCCTAACTTGACTTTGAGCGCACAGCTTGGAAAGCTCCAAAATCATATATTTAAGAAATAATTCGACGAAACACGTTAAATTCAAGTACTGCAATCACACAAAATTCTACCTTTCATGCTCAGAAAGCATCGAAACGCCTGAAAAGAAAGAGATACAATAGTCAACGAATGGTGCTCTTTCACTTGACATAAATTGGAAGAGGACTACCCACTTGAATCCCAAGCTAGGAGAAGATTCGATGCTGACAACTTCTGGGTGCTCTTCACCTAGCGATAAATTCAAAGAGAGCCACGGCCGCCCAGTTGAATTGAAGGCCAGGAGAGGAAGGGAAAAATCACAATTAATAGGTACCATTCATTTGAAAATGGCATGAGAGCAAGTTGCAGGAAGCACAGAAAATTATGTCCAAGAAACCACGTTCAGAGGAATTATCCAACACACGACAACAGCAAATGAATAGAAGAAGGGGACACAACCAAGGAAAGGAGGAGAAAAAAAAAAAAAAAAAAACAGAGTGAATTTGCAGATATGGGTCTCTCAGGCTTTTTACATGTGTTTCTGCTTCGGTAATGAGGTTTGGAGATCTGAGGTCGGATGTATTATTATAAGAAAAATGATAAACACAGTACTTTATATAACAATATTTTATATAGGCGGTTCAGTAACGTCAAGGAAATAGTTTACTGGTTGTTTGAACAATGACAGCCAAAATGATTTCCGTCAAGCCCAAAAACACAAGCACAAGGTAAAAGTCAGATAAACTTTTAAACAAAAATAAATAAATAAACATGAACCACTTGGAACCGTTCGGATGGCTAAAATGTTACATCTTATTTTATTTTATTTTATTTTATTTTTATAATTTTTTTAAATTTCTTTACAAAATAAAATAAATAATTTAATTTTTTTTTAAATCACAAAAAAATAATATTTTAATAATATTTTTTTTAATTTTTAATTTTTATCTTAATATATCTCATTTTATATCACTGGCCGGATCTTAAAAAAGCATGCTTTATTTTTTGAGCGGAAGAAAATCAATAGCTTTTTTTTTTTTTTTTTTTTTTTTTTTTTTAAATTTCTTATCCCGAAGCTGATAAGAATGGAAGGCGGGGAATTCGCATTGAAATGAATGCAAGCAGTTGGAGTAATTAATTGAAAGTTGCAGAGTTTGAATAAAGTTGAGGGATGGGGATGGATCGAGGCTCGGAAGTTTCTGCAATCCAAAAACCCAAGTCGTGCCGAGCGTATCGTTACGTTTGAATTTAGAGATGAGTTAAGATAATTTGAAATGATTTAAATAAAATATTATTTTTTAATTTAAAAAAATTAAATTATTTATTATATTTTATATAAAAATTTAAAAAAATTATAATGATAAGATAATATAAATTGAAATAAATTTCGATTTAATCAGATAGTAGGCCCCAAACTAATTAATAAAGTCTCTGTGGGAAAGTTTTGTCATTAGAGAAATGCTTCTCTCAATCAACGGCATCAGCTTCTTGTCGTAATCAGTCTTTCAACGCAATACTACGCCACGTTTGTTTGGAGTAAGCAGGAAGAAAAAAAGAGAGGTAGTGGATGGTGCAGCCGGGGAAGGTTCTTATACTATTTTTTGTAGGAAGGAGACACTAAAATCTATTCTAATCCTCCAAAATCAATATCAACCCGTTTAAAAGGTGTGGGCTCATAAATCATACCATCCCTCCATTATTTTTAAAATGATTCCTATAAAATAAAGTAATTTTTTAAATTTACAAATTGATATAATTTTATATAATAAGTTAGAATTATTTTATAATAAAAATAATTTTACAATCTAACGAATATCATCAAATCACGTCAGTTTATGAATTTATTTTTTTATAATCTTTTTTATGACTAAAACATTTTTCAATATCTAAACACTATTATTTTATAATTTTTATGCAAATCTTTTTAATAAAATATTATTATTTTTTAAATGGATGATCTAGCTATATTTTGTTTTATTTTATTGAACAGCTATGCAAAAATTATAAAATAATTAGGCATATATCATTATTCTTTTTAAGTTTATTCTATCTTTTACCAAGTTTAGCGATCGAGCGTACTAGAAATTCCATATAGAGTAAAACCACGTACGGTTATTATTTTCTTTTCCTTTTTTCTTTAATCAAATAGTATAAAATTTTTTTAATAGAGGCATAAAAACGTACAATAAATTATAGTATTTGTTTATTGATTGTGGTCTCACACTGTAATCCTTTTGTCAGTCATATTATAATAAACCATGCAAGTGATCTTTTGATAATTTGTTCAGATTTTTTCAAGAAATACTTATAAGCAAATTAAACCTTTTTATATAGTACTCTATTTATTTATTTATTTATCTCAAACAACATTATCGTACAAAGTGCACATGAAGAACGAAGACAATGGAAAAGAAAGGAAAACTGATGTAAAAATAGAGATCCTGATATTGAACCCATGCATGCAGTCAACCAAATTACGACCGATTGGGTCACACTATCGCTATCATGCGAATAACATAAATATAAACAGCTGTTATATACTACTTGCAATTAATCATTATTATTATTATATGCTTATATTTAATTATTTCTTTAACTAATACCCAGAAACAACATATATATTATATGGTTCGATTTCTGGAGCGTACATAAGATTTTTGGAAACACAAAATTAATCTCTAGCTAGGGTTACCTTAAGAGACACGAAAGGTCTCATACACGTACGCTTGATTTTAACGTGACGGCCTGCTCCTATAATATATATATATATTTTTTTTTGTTCTATTATTGATCATCAGTAGACTACTGATCTTAGCATAACATGAAATTTAACTTTCACGTACGTACGAGAATGTGGCATACAATTAATATTATTTTCCAATTAAAACATATAGAATTTATGCGTGAGATGATCAAGACTAGGTAGTGATCGTAATATGACGACCACCGGCCAGTAAAACTCGGATTTTGGCAAATCATACGATCCTCCTATATTATATGAATCATGTAAGTGGTGCATGGTATTTTATTCACTTGATCGATCAGAATCTTCTGATGATCATCTCTAGCTAGCTAGTACTGTAACGATTAAGAGATATAGAACAGTATAAACTATATATAAACTAAAATAAGATCATAATACATGGGCCACATTAATATTAATTACAATATAAAGTTGATTAAATTAATTATTGTATTAATTCATATATATTTAATGAACACGCAATAACACGTACCATACAGCTTTCTTGGGCTTAATCTATTCATGTAATGCAATACACATATAAAGTAAACAGGAAAAAAAAAAGTTGCGTTAATTAATATATAATTGATTAGAGAATTATATATATATATATATATATATATATATTACTACATACGGGCTACAGCAAAGACCATTATGTCGGAAATGTATTCAATATTGATATATAGAACTATATATTGAAGTGGAAGCTTCAATTCCAGTACCATTACCTCAGGATAATTTTTGCATAAATTTTTTCAAAGAATAATGCTGTTTGTCCCGATAATTTGTTTTTTTAGTAATTAAATAAGTGTTTTTGAATGATATTATGAATTTCCTTTTAAAAAAATATGTAAGTGTATAAAAAAAATGAATAACAAAAAAAAAACCAATTGGTCTTATCGGAACCATCATCAGCGTATACCAATCTCACTCTTTTTCAAAATCTTTAAAACTAATTACAGGTTAACAATTAGAAAAAAAGTTAAAGATAAATGTTATTTATCATTTCTATATCACATATTATCATTTGATTTTTTTTATTTAAATAGAAAATAAAAATAATAAATCACGTATTAACGTTAACGTGTGGTATAAAAAATGATAATAAGAATTTTTCGAAAGTTAAATTGACCATGGCCTTTTTTTTGTTTCCTACTTACCAGACCGGTTGAATCGAGAAACAAATGCAGCGTGTACGACGGGCTACCTGAATTACAGCTAAGCTTTAGGCTTTATTTAAATAGTGAGGTGAAATAGAATCATCTATGAATAGTATTAAATTAATTTAAAATTTATCTGTTTGAATCTGTATCTAGTATTATTAGGAAAAATTTGAATAAAATTATTATAAGTTAAATATTATTTTTAATATAATTTTTATTTTGAGATTTAAAAGGTTGAATTATTTTTTTATATTATTTGAGAGTTTGAGAAATTTGTAATAATTAGATGAAAATATTTAATATTTAAAATTAAAAAATATTTATATTTATAGTGTTTGTATATTGACATGAAATAGAATGAATTGAGTTGAGATAATAGAGAGAGTTTTATAAAATTCACTTAAGATGTGTTTAGATATTTAATATGGTACGCTTTGCAAACTTTTCATTTTCTAAATGTCAGCTACTAGTAATTATGAGTGATCGGATCTGAGTTTGCGTACGTCCGACTGAATATATAGTTCAACAGCTTAACTCATGAGGATGCAGTTGGATCCATCCATATATATAATTAACCATACATCATGGTCTCGACATGGAATTAATTCATTAATTAATTATGCGTTATGGTTGTCACTCGTGATATATTATATTAATTAATAATCCTCTGTATTTATATACCTGTGACTGTGAGAGTGGAGACAGATATATATATATATATATATATGTGTGTGTGTGTGTTGTAAGATATATATATAAGATATATATCGCATGATGTCTGCAAAATGGGCAGGACATGTCCTCTTAAAATATTACCAACAAATATATACCTATATAAGTACATTTAGCTACCACAAGTGACCTTAAAAATCCAAACATTGTGGTACATGATAAGATGATCCATCTCATACATGTTATATATGAAAATTTATTCTATTATTAAATCTGTGGTAAAACATATATCTACGTCACTTAAATGATATATACAATTTAATTTATAAAATTAAATTATATCATATAAATATTTTATTAAATTATATATTTTACTGAATATAATTTTTCAAACATGAAAGAAGGTGGCATATATATAATATGGAGATCGAGGAATTAATATCAATATTGCCGGTACGTACGTTGTAGTTTGAGGAGCTACCAATTTAGCCGGAGACATTCACATGATGCATGCAGCTAGCCCTAGATCTCACAGGAACTTCGGCCATTCAAGGATTATTTTATTTTTTTCTATCTTCTTTCGATGAAGTAGTACCATGCACACCACCACATGCAAGGAAATTCTTTCTTTAATATTACCAAAGGAGAAGTCACTGGACAAGCTGCTGACATTGATGTGATCCGTATTTTCCAGTTGAGATCATGCATGCATTAGCAGGCATGCAATTACTTCCTGAGCTGTTCAACTTCAACCACCACGTTCAAACTCCATTGCACCGGTGAGGGAGCAGGTTTGTACGTAATAATCTTTAATTTTGTGCCCCAACCCAACTCAACTATACCAAGAAAGTGATGACAACTAATAATAGTACTGTATTTATATAATATAAAGATTTCTATGTATTATTCGTAAGAATTGTATTATTTATCATCTCGATACTTTTAAAAATAAATGTATTCTTTCTGTTAAAAGAAAATAATTTATATAATCCTATAGTGTAGGATCAATCACTTAATTTAGTCATGCAAATTGGTCCATTATTCTTGTATATATTATGAGAAATGATATTTGTAATCTTGAGATGTGTAAGTCTTACATATTTTTTTTTAAAAAAAATTAAATAAATCTTGGATAGATATAAAAAAAAATTATTTTTTTAATAATAAATCTCACTTTTTTTGTTTCAAATAAAGTACTACTCAGGATTTGAACGTATGATTGTATGTCACATTCACAGTACTTATATTTGTTTTGCTAATTAATTATTAATACTATTATGAAAACGAGAAGAAAAATCGCTTAGAATAAAATAATAATTAATTAATATATTGCTCTGATTTTCCAAGTAACGCTGGTCTTGGTTTTGGTCTTGCAGCACTGAATTAAGGAACAAGAAAAGCAGCTTTAATTAGGTTCTCAGTTTAACCTTTGAAAATATATCTGACTTTGAAACAACGACCAAGTACCAAATGAAGGGAAGGGAAAGCCGAAGTGGAGACTGAAGAAAGCCTGAATTTTACATAATTCAACGTACAATTAAAATGAAAAATGATAGTATGTTGAATGAGTTTCTTCTATTATTTTGACTGTTTATGTATTTATTTATTTATTAATTTTTTTACTTAATAATTAAAAAAGTGATTTTTAATGTATTAGTGTATTTTTTTATTTTTAAAAATATCTAAATTTTTTAAAAAAATATGAACAAAAAAATTAAAATATACACTTCATACTATTGGACACGTCTAGCAGTTAAAGATAGACGGGACACTTACAGCACCATAGAAAATGATAGTATGCCCCAAATTTAAACTATGGGTTAGGTAATCTTGAGAACTTAACGAGTTTGAAGAAAAGGCAAGGTAAATTAATTAGAAAGTTCAACTTTTGCATATATACAGTACTTCGGATGAGTAGCACTGAGATGAGATCGATGTAACATGCAGCTTTGGTCAAAAGTGCCTCTTTCTCTTAGAATTAATAGTAAATAGGTGGGGGAAGGTCATGGCCTTAGAGTTTGGTTAAATTTGATAGAATACCCCACCATTTGAAAAATGAAATAATTAATTTTACATCACTGCTTCAATCTTATTCATTCATTTTTCAACAACATGTATCTAATAATCTACGGTCGAACTGTTCCTTAAGAAAATTTATGATCTCATTAGTTTACTTTATATCTTTATTAATATAACACCTCTCTTATATTTAACTAGAATTGTCCTTTTTTTTTTTTTTTTTTTCGGCGAGTTTGTGCCCATGTGTGAACCATATACAAGTCTTATGCATTGTTTAGGCCCGGAGAGAAGCCCAGGTCCCATCGTTGAATTGAGTCATAAGTGAGCAACTTTTAGAATTCGTGGGCCTAGTGAAAGAAGCCCAATTAAACCTGGCCCAAGTAAGTTATCATAGTTTTGTTTAATTTAGGGAACGTTGGGGGGAGGAATGATTTCGGAATAACTATCTCATAAATATAATGAAAATGTCTAATTTTCAAATTCAAAGTCATACATATATATATATATATATATATGATCCAAAAAAGGAGAAATAAAAAGGAGGACCCCCACCCACTAGCCAGTCATTCATTGAGCAATTTCTTCCTACTCCTGCTCCTAAAGGACAGACAGAGAGAAGGCCATCAAAAAAGTCCAGGTGAGGGGCCCCCTGCCTCAATCTCAAATACAGGAGGAGCAGCAAAGGGATTATTCTGCTCCGGGGTCCAAGAATAATTGGTTCTACTTCAGAAGTAGAGGAGTGAAAAACTAAATTAACCCAAGCTTCTTCCTTTTTATTTGTGGCAATGGGAGACAATGAGGTGTCCTTTTCCCAACCCTAATTATCATCCCCCATTCAATTATGCCTTGAGAGTTGAGAGACTATTGTGGAGTGTGGACCCCTTTGTTGCTTGGTCTACTCAGGAGGAAAACTAAAATGATTATTAATGATTAGGTGTATCAATAATCCTTACAATTATTATTTTTTAATTCTAATACATTTGTGATTTGTTTTTTGTTTTTCTGAATTTCCAGTTAATGATATTTAACTGTTTTTTGAAAAAAATATATGATAGTGTTGATGTCATGTTTATGTTAGAAAATAGAAAAATGATAAACACGCATAATTTTTCACATCGCATTATACAATCATGTTTTAAAATGAAGGATAGTTTAATAAAATATTCTATAAAAATAACATCACTTTACAAAAATACCCTCGCTTTAAAACATGTGTTGTGAAATATATTATAAAATGTGTTGTGTGGGTCGAGACAAAGTGAGCTCTCAATTCTGAATGCTAAAATCCAGGCTTGATCTGTCTTCCTCTTCTTCAATCCCAACCCACAATACCATTCTTCAGGTCATGCACAAACCCATCTCCTTTTCCAATTTGTTTGATATCATACCTCACCACTTCTGCCTTCCGTAACTGATAGAAAAACCCCCATATGTGTTGATGTAAACATGTTTTATAAAGCCTCGAGTGTTATCAGCCTCCATTTTAAACTAGGCACACTATCTCCCAACACTTTATTTCTTCAAAAATTCAAGGGCACTGTTCTGAAAGCAAATCTTGATAGTGTATGAACTAAGTCAACACAGATTAATGGCATATAGTTCAATATTATACTACCAGCATCAGCCATACAAGACTCTTCTGTACATTGCACATTAAAAGGCCTCTGCAGTTAGATTATCCATCGCGTGCATCTAATTTAAACTGAGTCTGTTTACATTTTTACAAATGATGCATCATTGCAAATAAGCAACTCGTCACTATCTAATTTAACCATATAAAGATTGCAAGAGACAGTTTCCACACCAAGATCTGAAACAACATACTTTGAATCGGTCTACGAACCTGCATTTCTCATACTTCCAGTTAGGTGACTACATGGAAGCTTTGGCTGCCGACAGAGCTGCTGATCCTCTGCTGGGTGGTCAAAAACTGCCTTTCTCTTTCTCGTTGTTTCTTCTACATTTCTTTCGCCATCATAAATCCATTTTCTTGAACACAAGTCTAATGGTCCATGCACATATTTCCCGGGAAAGAGGGATAGTTTTTTATCCACTTCTGGTGCTTGATAACAAAACTTTCCTCCATTTGGAGAATTACCAGAATCAACATCTTCAACATCTAGTAGTTGGACCTTACTGTTTCCAACACTAGGGCATGTATCAGACACAGGGCCCAACCGCAATGATAGATCACAACCAATCTTACATAGTTTCTGAGGAGTTCCACTTGAATTAGTTTCGATCGTCTGATATGAAGCATCTACATTACATGAAAAGAGGTTCTCAATACCCACCTGGGCAGGGTCCAAAGTGTTAGAATCCATTTTAGGGAGGATTCCAAAAACATGCTGGGATTCTTTGAATGGGCAGTCATTAACATAACACAAGGGATAAACTGAACAAAAATTTGACGCCAGATAGCTTTCCATAGGTAGACTGGGGATATTACAAGAAGGCAGAACATTCTCAGATGCAAAGGGATACTTGTTAGACGCATAATCGATGTTTTGAATAAAATTGCTCGGACCGGTTGGAATCAGAGAGGCAGGATTCAATTTCACGAGTTTCGGACAGCGTGACAAGTACTGTAAATTGGTGGTATGATTCCCTTGACAAGCATTCTCAACAGTTCCGGAAGAAATATGGAGGGGTTCTTGAATACTGGGAGTTAAGTAACACTTCGGGTTGCAATTCCGCTGGCTCCTTGATGCTCTTCTTGGGGTGCAGCCCAAATTTAGAGCAGCTGAGTGGTTCAGATAAAGAGTAAAGAATTACAAAGATATTTAACCCAGAAATCTCTCTTTGATTGTGTCTATATCCAGTGCTTTTTTTGTTAGAAACGGAGAGAGGAAAATTACACACGGTTACCACGTGATCAAATCACAAACTCTTGGCAATTGATTTCAAGTCCAACCAAAATTAAACTAAAATAATGAGAACCTAAAAGCATATATGCAAAATTAGATTGAAAGTAAAATACATAAATAAATAAACTTTCAATACAAAATCGTATGGGTTACCTTCAATACATGGCTGGAGAAACTTTCCATTTTCTGTACTCTCATCACGCCTTATAATTGTATTAATGGCGTTAGTAGCTCGGTCCCACAACGTTTTAAGGTCCATGTATTCAGCCTAAGCAAGAAAGAGGACCCAAAAATATGAGCTTGAAAAGAAGATGGAACTAAACCCAGATGCATATACTAAAGCAGTAAAGCTGTGTATCAACAAAGCAAATGTGGTAAATGAAAGAAGTTTAGAATACTCGAACTCACAATCATTGAAGTTTAGGACCCAAACAACATATTTGGCCTTACTCATGAAGTAAATACATGTAGCTCAGTTGATTGTTTCTTTAGGGGAAACCAAAAAAAAAAAACTTCGCTCACTTGTGTATACCTCGGAATTGGCTTTGGAGTACATAATGTCTTCTGCTTTGAGCACAACAATAGGGAGCTTCTCCTGCCATTCTTTGTTCTTCTTCGTAGCTGAGCTATGAACCTTTTCGACAACCCTAAACAGGCAGACGGCACAGATTAGAAATGTTTCATGGGATACCTGGGCATATATCTATATTGTGCGATATGGGGTACCTGAAAATTTCTTGAATGAGAGAACCTCTGATGGGCTGGTGTCTATCGCTGTGCCAAGCTTTCCTAACACACTCATAAGGTCTTGGGCCTGGTCTAGGCATTTTCCCTAATTCCTTCATACGCAGAGAGACAGAAAGGGGAGGGGGGGCTTAAATTTCCTGAAAGAGAAACAAAGTCCAAGCTTTAGGAGAAGTTTTGGTGGTTTCTGCTTTTGCTCTACTTTCTCTTACTTCCGAGACTCTGAACAAAAATGCAGTACCTCCAAGATATTTCTATTTAGCAAGCAAGGAAGAGGGGAGGGGGTTTGGCTTTTTCCTCTGTTTGCAGTATTCTTTCTTTTCTGTCACAAGTCAGAATTATTTGTGAATCTTTGGTAATGAAACTCAATTATTTCCTTCTGATAAATAATAACTCTCTTCTTTTAATATATCTTTTGTGGGTTCTGTTCGGATGTGAAAACTAATTTAACATTGACGAGTATGGCGTGTCCCCCACTCATCCACATGCCTGCTTCCCCTTGCCCCTAGAGTCCCTTTCTCTCTGTTTCTTTTGTCGTTCAGCACTCTGTCTCTCTCTCTCTTCCTCTTGACCATTCATGTCGAGGAAGTGGGAGAGATTTGATAATTCGGTCACTGTCGATGGTCTTTTGGCAACCCCAACCGGTACTCGATACTGTAACAATGGCAAAAGGAGCGACATGAGGCAAGCTGGGTGTCTGATTCTGGATCGCCTCATCTCTTCCCCTCTGCCGACCATTCTTACGAGAAAATTATATATACAAAAAATGTAGATTTTATTGCTTTGGTTCTGCTTAAACTTTAATTTTATCACACTACTCTTAACACATTATTATTAATGTGTTTTTTTTTTTTTTGCGTCAATTAATATAAAAAAATTAATGTTTTATTTTTATAACTACGATAAATTTGATAACAATTAGGCCTCGTTTGTTTACTTAATAAAATGAATCTCATATTTAGTCATTCGTTTGTTTTCACAATTCATTTCAACTCATCTCATATAATTATTATAATTTTTTTAAATTTTTACACAAAATAAAATAAACAATTCGACTTTTTTAAATCTCAAAACAAAAATATCATTAAAAAAATATATTTTAATAATATTTTATTTAATTTTTAACTTTAATTTCAACTCATCTCATCTTATCTATGAAAACAAATAAAGCCTCAACAAATTTCTTACTGTTGATGAGATTTTACATTGCGAAGAGGAAATTGAAAGTAGACCACTTGAAACATTAATTTTTCCTTTTATCGTCCACATAATCGGTAAGGAAAAAATAAAAATAAAAAAGGATAAAACATTATGTGTAATGTATAGAATATGGATGAATATAATTTTTCTGAAGATTGAATCAAGTGCTGTATGACTGGGTGCATTTTGTCCATTTATGTAACTGATTATTCAAGGAATATCCTGACTTTTTGCTGATTTGGGTAATTGAGTTTTGTTGCAAAATATCGTTTTTTACATTAGAACTATGTCTTGTAGTTCTTGTGATTTGTTGCTATAATTAATTTTTGTACACGATTAGATGGAGCTATTCTCCCTCCTATAAATTGGATCTTATTTATTCAATAAAGCTGAACTTACTAAAAAAAAAAATCTAGATTTGAGTTGTAATCTAATATCAATCGTATCAACAACATAAAACTACTAAGATGGTGGATAAAAAATGTTAATACTCGTTAGCAAACCTCGAGGCTCCAATATGCTTGTTTGGATATATGTAGACGGAAAATAATGATAGGAGAGTTAAATTATTTTCCTTTGTTATTTAGAAGTTAAGGTATAGTTTGGATAGTAAGATTATTTTAGATAAAAGTTAAAAATTATATAAAATATTGTTAAAATATTATTTTTTAATATCATTATTTTTTTAAGATTTGAAAAAATTAAATTATTTATAAAATTTATAAAAATTATAATAAACAGATAAAATGAGATAAAAACATATTTATTATCCAAATAGTGCCTAAAAAAAACAAGTTAGTTGAAGTGCTCATCATCTGGCGGTAGGTTTATTTCACTTCAATCATTTCGTTTATTTTACGAGTATCTAAGGCTTAGTTTATTTTAAAAGATAAGATGAGTTGAGATTAAAATTAAAAAATTGAATAAAATATTATTATAATATTATTTTTATTTTGAGATTTAAAAAAATTAAATTATTTATTTTATTTTGTGTGAAAATTTAAAAAAATTGTAATGATGAGATGAGAGATTTTCAAAATTTTCAAAATTTTGGATTAGGGGTGGTGGGCATAGGTTTGATATTTTTAGAGAGCGGAAAATGATGTACCTTAGACTTTTTCCTAGCTTGTTATGTTTGTGAGGAGATTTATTTGATTTTCATTCAATTTATTAGGGTAAGGCACGTTTAGATATTGAGATGAGTTGAGTTGAGATGGTTTGTGAATAGTAATAAAATTATTATTTGAAATTATATAAGATAAGATGAGAAATCATTAGACAACTCAATCAAACAATTTAGACTGTGTTTGGATGTTAAATTGAATTGAGTTGAGATAATAAAATATTATTTGTTAATATTATTATTATTTTGAAATTTGAAAAAGTTGAATTGTTTATTATATTTTGTATTGGAATTTGAAAAATTTATAATGATAAATTGAAATGAGTTGAGATGAGTTTAAGAACCAAACAAATATTTGGTTTAATTAATCCACCTTTTTAGACGAAGATGGACGGGTACTCTAAATTCATTAATAGTCCTAATTTTCGGTGGAAGAATACCATCTACAAAGATAAAAACTTTGGAGTACTTACAAACTATCTACTTCAATAACAATGTGTTTATAAGTTACTCAAAGTAATTGGTATTAATTGGACATCATGATCGATCTGATTGTTTTTTTTTTTTTTCATCATCTAAAAAACTTTACAAAGCTAAACATATTTGTGTGATCCTGTCCTTGCATATAATTTAGTCTAGCCACTATACGCTATATTAATGTAAAAAGAAAATAAACATGGAGCGTACAACCAATATAAGATGTAAATTGAAAACCTTCATGCATTTCATGTGAGTGTAGTCAGAATAAGGAGTCGACAACCCTTTCCTTATTTGACCTTTTGAGTACCAAGAGTACTTTTGTTTTTGTTTTTTATTTTTATTTTTTGTTTTCTTAGGACAAAATGATTATACAAATCCTGTGTGCAAGCCTATGCCTCCCACCCCCAACCTAGTTTGTTATTTGGTCGGAGAGACAAGAGAAGATTAAGACTTGATTAGATAGTAAGATGAGTTGAGAATTTTATAAATAGTAATAAGATAGTTTGTAAATAGTAGTGAGACAATTTGAAATGATTATTTTTTGAGTTTTGAAAAATGAGAAAAAAAAATTAAATAAAATAATATTATTTTTATTTGAGAATTTAAGAAAATTAATTTATTTTTTATTTAAAAAATTAAAAAATTTGTAATAATTAATTGAAAAATTTTATATTTAAATTATATTTAAGAATGGGATATAGTTTTATTTTCAAAGAAACCCTAACCGTAAACTAATAACGATCAACCAACTGAAATAGCTAAATTTCTGGACACTGCTTATGGCAGAAAGACAGGTTTTTTATTTTTTTGGTACCAGCTTTCTGAAACCCTTTAAATGAGAGTACCAACACGATGAATGTGCTACGACTATGTCCCCACACGTGAGGCCCAATACATTAAAACCTCGCACTCGAAAACGGCAGGCTCACGTAATTGACATTTGCATGCTTGCCACGTGTAGTTACTGTCGTGATATCCAACAAGGTGCTTCGAGTCTTCGACAACTCGAAAAACGTTGTTACCCAAAAAAGGAAAGGAAAAAGTTTGCTCAAACTGACAACGGAGACGAGCCCTCATCAAACTTCAATCCAGACCGTTCGATTACACAATCACGAAATTCGAAAAATTCAATCCTACGGATATAAATATGGGTTGAAACGCCATCGATCGGCGCCGAACTCTAGGATTGTTATTAAGAAAAAATCTCGATGGCAATTAGTGGGACTGCTTTTAGGTTTGCAAAATCATTTCGGGCTTATCTCCGCCGTCGATCTAGGATAGTACTTTTGTAGTAGTTAGATTAGAACCCAAATCCATACACCAAATCCCACTCTCCCTCTCTGATTTCACTGTCTCGCTCACCATCTCTCTGCTTTTTCGATATTGACTCCATTTGCTCTCTGACCACAGACAATCATGCTGTCCCCCACTCCACTCTCACTCTTTTGTGCTGTGCTTCTCTGCTTACCCCTCGCCGTTGTCTTCACCGTCAGGACCCCACTAGCATTACCACCATCACCACCACCAACACCATCAGCAGCCATGAAAATCCAGAAACCATTGTTGTACACAAGCTCGATTGCACCCAAAACTATCAGAAAATGGAGCTTCAATCCACCACTGCGCCACCATTATCGCCACCCCCAGAAGCCATTGTTGTTACCAAGCTCGATCTTACCCAGAACCACCAGGAAATGGGTCTTGAATCAACCACTGCGCAACCATTACCGCCACCCCCAGATGACGAAGACTCGCTCTTCCGATCTGCATCCCTAGCTAACCCAAAGCCCTCTCCCCGAACTTCACCCAAAAAGGTCGCTTTCATGTTCTTAACCACCGCGGCTCTCCCATTTGCACCACTCTGGGAACTATACTTCAACCAAACAAGTAAAAACCTATTCAACATCTACGTCCATGCAGACCCCACTTACCAGTACGAGCCCCCGTTCTCGGGCGTCTTCGCTCACAGAGTCATCCCCTCCAAACCCACCCGCCGTTACACCCCAACTCTGACCTCCGCAGCGCGTCGGCTACTTGCTCGCGCGCTTCTCGACGACCCTTCCAATGCCATGTTCGCCCTTCTCTCTCCCTCCTGCGTACCACTCCACTCCTTCAAGTTCACTTACAAAACCGTGATAAGCTCCAAGAAGAGCTTCATCGAGATTCTCCAGAACGAGGGCGGGGCGTTTGGGAGGTGGGCAGCGCGTGGGGAGGACGCGATGCTGCCGGAGGTGAAGCTGGAGGAGTTTCGAATAGGGTCGCAGTTCTGGGTGCTGACACGCAAGCATGCGAGTCTTGTGGTGCGTGACCGGAGGCTTTGGGCCAAGTTCAAGCTGCCTTGCCTGGTGTGGAGCACGTGTTACCCCGAGGAGAATTACTTTCCCACTCTACTCAGCATGCGGGACCCACGGAGGTGCGTTCCAGCGACGCTGACGCACGTGGACTGGAGGGGGCGGTTTGACGGCCACCCTCGCACGTACGAGGCTTCAGAGGTGGGACCAAATTTGATCTTATCGCTTAGAAAGGATCGTCCAAGGTACGGTGACGATAGAACGAACGGTTCGGATTCATCTGTGTCCAAAAGGCGTGACCCGTTCTTGTTCGCCAGAAAGTTCTCCTTCGATTCCATTGAACCGTTGATGAGTATAGCCAACGACGTTCTATTCAAAGATTAGAATGGAGTGGCGTTGTTTGTAAACTTCTGATGTTGACGGATAATTGTATAAAAAACATATATATTTGTGGAACAAAAAGCCAATAATGGTTTGGTATTATTTGAAAATCGTTATTTAAATATTCAAACTACACCTAATGTTTAGAATAAAGAAAAATGATATTTGCAAAGTAGGTATCTCATATTCATTAAAAAAAAAAAAAATTCAATAACTTTTTTTAAGAAAATGCGTAAGATTTGCAGATTGTATTTAATATTATTCATCTTTATATAATCATGTCAGTCATCTATAAAAAAAATGATATTTACTGTTATAAAGTAATTAAATATGAGATTTATATGAAAAATTATTTTTTTAATAATAAATATTATTCTTTTTTAAAATGAATGTGAATTTAACATTAATTTTTATATAGACTTCATTTATTTTCACAATTTCTATCATCTCATCTAATTATTATAATTTTTTTAAATTTTCACAAAGAATAAAAGAAAAAATTTAACTTTTTTAAATTTTAAAATAAAAATAATATTAAAAAAATATATTTTAATTATATTTTACTCAATTTTTAATTTTAGTCTCAACTCATCTCATCTTATTTACGAAATCAAACTAGGCCCTTATTCTCTGTTTATATATATTCTGGGCTTAGCCCAAAACGAGTAAGAAGGTCACACCGATATCGGGCATGGTTGATGGTTTCACTGGACTTTTGGATCGTGAGTCTGTTTTGTTGGTTAGTTGATTGGGCCTGGGCCTTCATGGTTCATAATAATTCTTTGGGCTAAAAGGTCAGGTCTGTTCATGGAGTAGTGTTAATGCATAGTTGGGGAGTTCCAAATCGGCTGGTTTTGGTTCGTTTTAGGGGGCAGAATAGAATAATCTTAATTGGGTCCACATTCTCCGCCTCAAAACCACCATTACCAGGACATAAATGATATCCGGAAATGAGCTTTTTGAATTTGGATATTGCTAATAATAAGCAATCGAATAAATAATGATACACATATATATATATTATTATTATTTTATTGAGTCATTTTAAATTCATTAATGTGATAGTGATATTTTTAATGTTTTTTCTTTAAAATTTTCAGCTGATTTAAATTTTAAATTTAAATAGTGATATTCTAGTTTTAACAAAATTATATATATATATATATATATGAAAAAGAGAATTGCTATAAACACAAAGAGTTTACACAAAAATAAATCCACAAACTGATGTGCCTTCACGTGATTCGTTAGATCTATTTTATACTAAAAATAACTTTACAATCTGATGTATTACATCAAACCATATCAGTCTATTGATTTCCTTTTGTATAATTCCTTTGTACCTAAAGTATTTCTCTACTTTGGTCACACAAAGAAATTTTATAAAAGTTAACTCAAATTAAAGTGAATTGATGTGATATGTAAAATAAATTTAACGTATCATATAAAATTTTATCAATTTTTAAATTTATTTTTATAAAATCAATTTGTGATTATAATACTTAAAAATTGAATTAAAAAAAAAAAGAAAAAAAAAGGCAGGAACAGCACTTCAAGTGGTGGGACTGGTGAGCAGTTAAGTTGACCTTTCAATGCCCCGATTTAATTTCACAACAATTTTAGGTGTAGGTATTATATCTGACATTTTTTTTTTTTTTTTTTTTTTTTGTGTTTAAAGTTGGACTTGTCACCTCTCTCTCTCTCTCTCTCTAAAGGATTATTATAATATATTTTTGGGGTTGGGGGGGGGGGGGGGGGGTGGTGGCCCGGGTGATCCCTATAATCGTCCTGTTTAAACTTTAATAATTTTAGTTTGAAATTGTTTATTGAACATATGGAAATAATTAAGATAGGAAAATAAAGAAACGGATCATCCTATCACCTCACACGATCTTTGCTTCAACCACAACTGACAACTTTAAACCTAATTTTTAATTGGATATCACCAACTTAGGAGCTTCGTGTTAACGGAATCTAACACAGAAAGTGCTCAATCATAGCAATCAGCAATCATAACATCACCTAATACGAAACATGAGAGAGAGAGAGAGAGGACCTGAGGATGTTTGGCAAGTGGTTATCGTTGTTTAAAATAAGGTAAAATGGTTAAAAAAATGGAAACTTCCCCGGTGGAGTCTCGGGGTGGGTTTTGATTGTCATGTATATAGTAGAGATTGTGTCAGCCTGCACTTGCATCATCATAATTGAAAATGGATAGTGGGGAGGAAAATTTATTTAACCATTCTGTTTTCAAGATTCAGGTGTTTTGCAATAGGGTGTGATTTCAACCCTTGACAGAAAAAAAGAAAAAAAAAAAAAGGGTTCTCTTGTTATGGTCGGTGGTGCCTAAGATGGACACCACATGCATAATGCCATGATGCCACTTTTCATCTTTCATTTGAGACCAACAACCATACACCCCCCCACTTTCACTCGGATGGGGAGTAATAACAGGTGACATGGAGGGACACAGATGACAGATCCACAGCACCGACAAGCATGTCCATAATACTAAAAGTGAAAATGGCCATAGGGATGACACAAACCACACATTTCTTCTAAAAGCTGGATGCATGCCTCTCCCCTAAAATACTGTTCTTTTTCCATCTCCCTTGTCAATAAGATCTGATTCTATCTATATAATTAACGGCAGGAATTTTGGGTGCACAACAGCCACAATCTCTGAGTTTTCAGTGAATGAAAGAATGAGCATTCAGTACAAACATATGGAATCCAATGTCCATCTTCTCCATGATTCAGCTGTCCTATTATTATTATTATTATTATTATTATTTATGGGACATCAGTTGTCTCCAATCCCAATAACCCAAGTGGGCAAATCATAGCTCCTCAGGCTTAATCAAATCCAAGGTGCAATTTATGTCACAATTGTAGTCCCCATGTTCTTCTTTTAGCAAAAATATTATTCCCAATTTCCCACTTGTTTTGTCTGTCTGAGTAGAAAACCAAAAGGCATAGTTATTCACTCGAATGCCTTTTGTAACTCATCATCCTAACACTACACATAATTATTTATTTATTTTTTCTCTTAACAAACGTGTGCTATATGGATGATGAGAAAAAAAATTGAATTACTCTAAGAAAAATTAAAATAATAATAATAATAAAAAATGTGGTGTGTGGAGATGATAAGTAGCAAAACTCAAAATAAAATATCAAGAGCAGTGTACTAAGGCGACTGATAAGTTAGTTACCTAATTGGTTTGTTCCCAAATTTTTTTTTTTTTTTTGAAAAATAAAAAGGAAAAGAAAAAGTTTGGTTGGCATAAGTGCTAGGGTTGTATTATCGGATCGAATGAAGATTGATCTTACAAAAGTTTTACCCAATCCTTTCCCCGAGAACAAGGCACGTATCAATACAGAGGACATGAACTAGTATGGCAAGAAACTAACAAGTTCCAACCCAACTTTTTGCGATGACTGAACCTTTTATGTAACCCAGAGAAAAAGAGAATAAATTCTTAGTTAAAACAATGAACAAGTGAAAGTAAAGATGTCAAGAACATCCATCTATTACAGAACATAAAGAGACATCACTATTAGTTAACACATTCAAGGAATCAAATATCACGTATCATTCCAACTCAGCCAGCCTGTTTCTTCCCCTCCATTCTCACGCAACAGATGGCAGGAATAAGATCATACAAGTTGGATAAAAGAAGCAAAACGCTAATGGAAATGAACAAAGAAAGGTTATCGCAGATTTGTGGGAGAAAGGCAAATTCAGTAAGGAGTGTAGTAATACCCTGCTGGAGCAGGAGCTCCTATTCCATTGACTGGCGGCATGCCATAAGGCATCATGGGCATGGGACCTGCAGCATAGTATCCAGGGCCGCTGATCTTCGCTAAACTAGCTTGACCTTGCATTCCATCCTTCGCATATTGCTGCCATACCTGCTGCTCCTGTACAAGAAAGTGCTGTTTCTTCTCCATATCAGCCATTTGCACATAAGATGGAGGCGGAATACTCATGGATGCAGCAAATGGGTCTTGATTAACTGTTTGAACCGTCCCATCCGGTGCAGGGAGAGCCAAAACAGGTGTGGCACTATTCCCTGGCCCTGGTAACGCCACACTGCTGGCACTTCCTCCACTCAACTTGGCAGTACTCACATGCTGCCTCACCATTCCCTGATCATACATTCCATTCAAGAGCAACGGATCAAGTCCACCACCCAATGCTGCTTTCTGCTTCGATAAATTGCTGGCCGTCTCAACCAATGCCAACTCCCAATCAGCCTTGCCAGATTCAGCAGCCGGAGTCTGCCAAGCCGATGTCACTTCCGGCTGTCCATTTGATGGGAACGCTTCCCACGATCCATTTGCATTACTGGCGGGTGGACCAGCAAACAAAGCCAAGGCGAACCTATTCCCCTGATCATCTGAAGTGGCTACATCCTCCCTCAAATCGACCAAATCTTCAGTTACTTGTTGCTGAGGCTTAGGCTCCATGACAGGCTCTGGCTCTGGCTCCGGCAGTGGAGGAGTGTAATTCTCAGGTGGAGGCAACGCCTTTATCTCATTCATACTCTGTACGGCCGCCTCCTCCTCTTTAGCCACGGCCTCCTGTTTTCTCTCAGGACTCTTTGGTCTCTTGGCCCTATCCCTCACAAACTCCTCCAACGTCTCCAGCAGCTTAGCCGTAATCCTCTGCACATCTGGATACTCGGACGACCTTGACACGCCGGTATCCTTACACCAATTGTAGAACGCGATAAGCTCATCAATCTGCTTGGCAGCACCCGCATAAGCATCAAAGGTCTTAACACAATCTGGGTATTCCATGTCGAAGAACTTATCAAGCAGCACTGCTAAAACCTCGCAGATATCCGCGTACAACTGGAAGCTCTCTTTCACCATCGGATACAACGCTATCAAAATCATTCGGCTATTCTTGGCCAAACTCGTGGGCCGGCACGACAAGAACCGGTCACAGAGCCTCTGCAAATGGGCCATCTTCCCGAATATCCTCTCGGGCTTCATATCCCTCAGTGGAGTCACCGGCATCGAACCCCTCTTCTCTGGTGCTTCGCTCACGTCTCCGAAGGAACGGGACCGTCTCATCGTCATCCCGTAATTCCCGTACCCATGAGTACTACTCTCGCCGCCTCCGTAATCATAATCGTATGGCCTCGAGGGCGAAGGTGACCTAAAATTGTCTCTGCCGCCCCCAAATCTTTCATTTCCACCGACGCTACCGCCGTCGCCGCCTCCTCCAACTCTACCACCACTCTTCCTGTCGAAGAGCATCAACTCCAGGCGCTGATCCAAATACATGGCGTAAGTTCTCACAAAAGCGGAGTGATCCCAGGAGCTGGAATGCGCTTCGTCCCTGAAATCGGACATGTTCAAGAGCCTGGTGCCCCGTTTCGTGGCGTAGAGGATCTCCTCTTGAAACACGGGGTCTCCCTCGTTGAGCAAGCGGTGGACAAGCATGAGCGCCTTGAGGGCCACGATCCAGTCCCGCGTCTTGCTCAGACGCTTGGACACGGCGGAGACGCAGGCGTGGACGTACCCGCGAGAGTAGGAAGTGAGGTTGAGGATGGAGCGGATGTACTTCTCGTCGGCGGGGTCGTCATCGTGGCTCATAGCCTTCACAATCGCCACCTCCAGCTCGGGGGCCATGTTGCTCGCCACCTTCGCGAGCCCGATACTCGTCTGGTCCTTAACGGCCCCAATCGCCTTCCGGATCGTGCTCGGCGCCATTTATGTCTTACGTTCCCCCTTTTCTTCTTCTTCAGTCGCCCAAACTAGCATAATCACAATTAATACAGATAGAAGTTAACTTTAACACACTGAAATATAGCTCAGAAGATATGTAATGGATTTTAATGGCCAATTAAGCTCGTAATTAGTTGACTTTAAAGGAGTGCTCAACGAGAATGAATCAGAAAATGAAGCCTAACCTAAACAAAACATATAAAAAGATCTGAAATTTACCGTTGCTTTTCGAATTGTAGATCGGCGGGCGAGTGCGGACTCTCCGTCTCCGATCAGAGAAGTCGACGTCGGATCCAGTCAATCTCCTCGACAACAACAGCGTTCCGATCGAAACGACCAACTGAGTTATGAGAATGGGATCAGGGTAGTCGTATAATGCAAGAAAACAAAAAGCAAAAAATTCTCCGAGATGGTTCTCCACTAGATTCTCTCCCCCTCTTTCGGATTCTGTGTAGGAAGAGGGGGTAGGGATAGGCAAAGGAACAAAAAAGGTCAGATTTTTAAAGTGGGGACTGGGAGTGAGTTTGGGAGGAATTTATTTAAAAACTGTTGGATTGAGGAGAGATCTGGGAAAGCAGTGCAGGCTGCAGCCCTCGTTTACCTAAAGCGTGGAGAGGCGTGCGGGTGTTTCGCTGTCGGAAAGAAGCATATGGCTGTGCGCGCGCGGGGGTTAAGAGCACTAGCTATGGTTTATCTATCTTTATCTTCATCTTCATATTTACATAACAATTAACATGGCAGTGAGAGACCGGGAGAGACCCGGTTGATCTCAGTGAGCTCAAGCTGTGCTACTTGTATGCACAGCTTCTTATGAGATATTTATACACATATATCATTTTTTTAATCCTGTGATAACTTCACATATGACTCCGTTTGATACACAAAAACGGTTTTATCTTAATTTGTATAGTCTCTCATTTATTATTATAATTTTTTTAAATTTTTATATAAAATATATTAAACAATTTGATTTTTTTAAATTTAATAATAATAATAATAATATTAAAAAATAATATTATAACAATATTTTATTAAATTTTTAATTTTTATCTAAAACTATCTCATCTAATCTCAATATCGATCTTCTTTCAACCTTATAAACTGATGCACTGTAAATAAGAAAAATTATGATTAAAAATATTTTCACTTTTGAACCGTTTTCTGAAAATAAATTATGTTCTATATTTTAAATTTTATCGCATCCAATCAGAGTATATATGATTAATGTGACTCATTTTAAATAATCTTACGTATAAACTAATTATTTAAAATATGTAGCATCCAAAATAAAAATAAAAATATTATTTTTATAGTGGTCGCGGATTAATTGGGTTACTAAAATTCGGTTTTAGGCTATCAAACAACAGACAACGACAACGTTGGTCGATCTCGTTCATTCTTAGGTATTAAATCTATTCTCTAACTTGGCTTCATTGATCATATCAATATTGTATGGAAAAAGTTACTTTATCTTTTCATTTTATCAATTCTATTTGATCGTTAGTTAATTTTTTTTTATTAGTAATTAAAAAAGTTATTTAAGTATATTAATATATATTTTTTTATTTTTCAAAAATATTTATATGTATTAAAAAAATAAAAATAAAAAAAAAACTTTTTAGGTGAAGTTAGGGCGGCATAGTAGCCGCACCTATTTACAAGTTTGATTACACAATCATTTTGTTTTGTCGTCTTCAAATCTTTCGTTGTCTTTTCAATAACTCTACTGTTTTCTGTGCAAGTTTGTATCTTTTCTGTATGCAATTGCAGAGCTTGGTTATAATAACCTCCATGTCACAAAGTAAATTACGGAGGAAATAGCGTCGGATCGCGTGGCCTAATGGATAAGGCGCTCGCCTCCGGAGCGGGAGATTGTGGGTTCGAGTCCCACCGTGATCGCATATCATGTCTCTGTCGTTTTAAGTTGTTGAGTTGACGGAAACGTTAAAAGTTGAATATAATATTATTTTTAATATTATTATTATTTTAAAGATTAAAAAAATTGAATTATTTTTTCCATAAAGCATAAGGCTCGGATAATGAAAATAGTTTTAATTAAAAGTTGAATAAAATATTGTTAAAATATTATTTTTTAATATTATTATTTTTTTAAAATTTAAAAAAATTGAATTGTTTATTATATTTTATATAAAAATTTAATAAAATTGTAACGATGTGATCAAACTATTTTGTATCCAAATGGGGCCAAAGAAGACACGGTTTGAGACGCGAGACTTCACAAACCATTCAATATTGTTTTCACAACATATATATTTTACATAAACACACACACACACACCCATATATATTACATGGAGTCTTTCCTACAATCCTATCCAATTTATTTTAAGCCTTGCATAAACTATATATGCAATTATGCATCTTCATTGACACAACCATTTGCTGTTGTTAGGAAGTTTTAGGATAGTTGAATGGAAACTGGTCCTTGAAAAATGAAAAGCATAACCAAGCACCCAAAACATTCTCGAGTGCAACAATTTATTGCTATTTTAACACATTAACATGGTCGAAATCAGCGTAATCCTTTCTTCCTTGGTGAGTCTGTGTATACTCGCATGTGTCCTGGTGCACCCTTTTTGGTGAACCATAAGTAGAACATTGATAAGATTATCACAAAACCAGCTACACATCCAATTGCTATTCCAACAATTCTTCCTACAAGCTTCTTGTCCGGTTTGGAAGAAGACCCAGCATTAACTGCGGGAAATGTTTAACATTTATGATGATTGACAAAGGAAAATGCGAATTGCATGGTACAGGGAAAGATATAAAGAATTACCTTGATAAGCAACGACTGCTGACACCAATGGTCCATATGTGCCTTGCAATGGAATGCAGCAAGTGCCTTTCCCAGCCCAGAAGAAGTGGATATCCATTATTGTGTTTGTTACATTGACCTCGAATGCTCTGATCAACGCTCTTTTGGATCCACCAGCTTCCTTTTGAATGTTGAAGTCTTGGAGAACTCTCTCACCCTTCGGCCAAATTGCAGCATTTCATGAATGTTAAAATGGGCAATCAAAATAAGATGAAATTAAGCAGTTGATCCACTAAAATATGCAGATTCAGGAGAATATGTCTCCCTCTTCCTAACACGATAGGAAAACTTGAAGCAGTTTTTATGATCATTAGGGAATTAGTCTTAAAGCAAGTTTTTAACCACAATCTTATCAGTCTTGTCCACTTTGCATTATTCATATAAAATGGTGAGCCTGCCTTTGATATCAGATGTTTTCACCATACCTGAATGTAAATATCAAATAAGCGTCTCCCAAGACCTTTCCAAGACTGAGTATCATCGTCCATTGTTATCTCTGCAAAGTGAAGCTCAACAATGTACTTTCCATTCTTCAAGCCAAGGCCATAGTACCTCAGTGAGCTTGGTGAAATCCTTGCTGTTTTATACAGTTCAGAATCTAAAGTTTCCGTGATTTGAGAGTCAGTCTTTGCAATATACTGGGGTCCACTTGGATTGGAAATGAAAAATCCAGTGTTGCTTACAACCCATTGATCATTAGAACTTGTGTACATCGAAGCAGCTCCAAGGTTTTCAGAATCATCATCATATTTGATGCCAGTGGAAGATATTTGTTCAGTGCCTCCACATTTAATAGAAAATGAAGCTACAACAGAAGTATATTCCCCAAAAACTAAAATTAAAACATGAACTTGATCTAGAAAGTAAACAAATTTCTACCCTTTTTGCGAAGAATTTCATAAGTTCCAATCCCTCGTCAACTTTTTTCATATATCCAAATGGGTTACAAGATGGTCATATCAGTATATATGATTAAGAAAAAGTTTACTCACAGGCTGGAACTTGGTTACTGCATTTGGCATTTCCTTGGAGGCATTGCAGCATCCCTATTGCCTTCCTATATAGATGACCATTAAAATGATATAAAAAAAGTTTACTGGAACCTAGAGTTACGAGAATATAGTCAATCATCAGTATCATAATATCATTCACTTTCAGTTATACAAATTACCTGTCCAGTAAACTATTTGCATTGATGGATGTTCCAACAACATTCCTGAAGGGGAAAAGGTAGTTATTTCATGTTAAATGGCACCACAACATAATTTTACTATCAAGGCACACATAAGTTTCAAAAAGCCTGCTCTCATAGGTTCGTAGTACTTCTACTTTATCACAGTATCAAGCAGTTAACTTACGGGACGTAAAGAGAAGATTAACTTACATTGAAAAGCCTCTCTTTGAAAAATTTAGAGGCAAACTGCCAGAGATGGGATTGAAGGAGATATCTCTGCCCACAAACCAGAACTATTAGTCGTACTTCTGAGAGATTTAAACAGGTTACTATATTTGAGAAAATTTTTACAGCAGGCCTAAATACTTTTTATGTATTCTTATGGTCATATAATTTAGCCTTTTAAAAGACTTCCACATCCTTCGAGGCAGGAAAAAACAGATATTTCTTACAACAGGACTGCACAGCTTTGCCTTTATTGTAAATTGCAGCTATTATAGATCCGTCAAGAGATACCATGCTTGAAAAATATTAAGGAATAACATCTCAAGACTTCACCAGATAATGGGAAATCTTGTTCACAAACAAGAAGGGAAATCATAAGTTCAAGGTTGCACATACAAGGCGATGAGCTTTGGACTTATGATATTCGCAGGTAGCTGTCCACTCAGGTTATTGTTTCCCAGAAATCTGAGACATAGAAAGCGATTATCTTTTAATGATTCTGGTAGCTGTCCACTCAATTCCTATATATATATATATATATATATATATATATATAGTAATGGAAGTCCGTTGGATTACTTACAGATATTGCAACAAAGGAAAATCTTTTAATGATTCTGGTATTTGGCCACTCAACTTGTTGAAGCTTAAGTCCCTATCAAAGACATAGAAAATCAGTAAGAGTCCTTTAGAAAAACTAAAATCATGAAAACTTCATATTAGAAAAAGGTAAACGACTTGATTACTTCATTTAAATAAGACATGAAACATAAAATAAGTGAATGATTCTGATCATGAGAAAAACATATTGTCAAGGTTACTTACAGGTGTTGCAACTTAGAAAATGTGCCAATCCGTTTTGGAATTTCACCCGACACTAGACAGTTTCGTAAAGATCTATGAAACACGTTTGAGAAAGTTTATTTAGTATGTACATTAAAGATTCGTGTTAAGTTTCTTTTTCTAAGATCGATACAGAACATAGAACATCTTACAGTATGGACAAACTTGTTTGTTTTTCCAAGAAATCAAGATTTGAGTCTTCCTTGCTAAGATCACCGATTCTCCTAAGAACATAAGGAAAGCAGAAATCCCAAATGAGTCGGGGAAAAAGTATAATCATGAATAGTACATCAGAAGTGCAAAGGGATATATATAGATCTTATAGCAACAATTAAAGTCCACATGACGCATAAAAACATGCAAGTTCATATTTAGGAGAGGCCTTACAGATTCTCTAGCTTAGTTAGAGCACCAAAACTGCTTGGGATTGGGCCTTCAAGCAAGGAACCTTGAAGTCGCCTATGAAAGAGAAAGTGCAGTACCAGTCAACATAATATATATCAAATATCATAATGAAATGAGCCCTCCTATTTTGAAAATATAGTAGCAATAAGCAATTGGAAATCCTTGCATACAGGTCCCTGAGTTCTGTAAGGGTCCCAAAGAATTCTGGGAGCTTTCCGGTAAAGCGATTATCAGATGCCCAGCTGAAACAAGACAAGATAATCCACAATGAATATACAACGGACATCATCAGACTCTGATATTTCAAAAAGCACCATGTTCAAGTACATAGAGAAGAGAAATTAAGTACAGAATTTGTAGGGATTTTAAGTTTGCAAGTTCTTGAGGTATTGGTCCACTCACTCCACTGCTATCAATATACCTGAAAGAAGTACAGGTAAAAAATGAGATGGCTCAACAAAGAGCAAGATGATACTTCAAGGTTGCCAAAAATGGGAAAAACTTACAGCTGCTGCAAGGAGGTCAATTTTCCAAGCTCAATTGGTAACGGTCCAAAGAAGTTGTTTGAGCTAAAACTTCTGTAATATGATAAAATTTTTGGAAATTACTAGATGAGTACAGAAGAAGCTTAACAAACACAGAAAATAGCGTTGAAAAAATGCACATGTTTGCTTACAGAGAAACCAACTTGGTTAAATTACCAAGCTCTGGAGGCACTCGACCAGTCAGGTTGTTTATGCCCAGGCTACTGTTCAATCACTCATCATAAAGAAACTAAATATGAATACACCTCAAACGTACATATGAAAATGAAAAACGGCAGTGAGTTGATTCTATCCATTCAAACTAGCGGTAGGATAAAAAGAAGTTAGTTTGGCAGTTACAGCCTTACAGGTATTGCATATTTTGCAACTGTGCAATTTCATCCGGTATGGGTCCACTCAGAACATTCTGACCCAGATTCCTGCATCATTAGGCAAGATTTCAAATATCAATCAATATCAAAGCAACAAGGAGTTCTTAAAATCTTAAGAATAGATCCCTCACAAGTCCATCAACTCCTTTAGCAGAAAAACTTCCTTGGGTATTTCACCAGAAATGTCTAAAGCATAAACCTTCCTGCATCAAGTGAAATATATTGGAAACTTCCTTTACCCAACAAGAATAAATGTGACAACTGAAAAATGATGAAGGAGAACTAACAGGTGAGTGATGTGGCAGCTGTTGCCAGCACAGTTGCAAGCCACACGGGGATTTGCAAGCTCGGGAGCCCATGGTGCATTCTGGCTACATGGGTCGATCGTAAGGTTCACTTTGCTTCTCAAGTTCCAGTGGTCTATTATCTTGTTGAGAGCAGCCACTGACCAACAGAAGCAGTAGTTAGAAACATTGATTGAAAATGACTCAAACTGAATTTCTTGTATAAGAATCTGAATTCGTAACAGCTAGAAAACCTTCATCAGGAGCAGTTGTTTGCTGTGCAGAAACAAGCTGAAATGCACAGAGAAGAAGAAAAGAGATTCTCCCGAGCTCCATTGCTGAGCAGCACCAGCAACACACTTACGCACATGCGTAGCCACGGACGAGCATAATTATAAACGCAAAAGAGAGAGAGAAGAGGACAAGGACAGGCAGGCTGCAAATTTTAAGAAAATAGAGACTAGAGACCCATGTAGGTAGTTCATTATGCTGGCTTATTACGCATTATTTTTTTTCTCTCATGCAAAAAACAAGAAGAAAATCAAGACTTGAGGTTGAAATATAATATCAAAATACATATTTCTTATGAATTTTCTATGGCTGTATGAAAACGGTGACCAAACAGAGCTATAAAATTTGAATATAGACCTTTTTTCTACCTTTGATGGATTCATTGCCGCCAATAGCAAGCTGCCAGTATTTTGTTATCTTTAATCCCACTTTGCAATACCACAGCGACGTTTTACCCTACAGATAGGCCCACTCGAGCATCAAATTGCAACCTGTAAACTTCGACGGTAGTCTTTCATCTCAACGACAGAGATGTAGGGATGCAAATATTCAACGAGCCAATTAAATGGGACTGTCACCAAATGGGCCATCACAGGATTCACTGATAGTGCTTCAAATGTTGCTGCAACCCATTTGATCCATCCCATTATTCAAATCCAGCTGAGTCCTGAGGGTTGAACAGAGAACTTGGTTGACTCACTTTATCCCGTTGAAAGAAAAGGATGTTGCAGAAACATCCAAGCAAAGGATGCAAAATTAGAGAAAAAGACAGCATTTTTCTTTCCTTAACATATACTTTCTTCATCACTTCTTCTGTCGAACGAATCTGAAAATGTAACATATGAATGTCTTGTTTCACCAAAAGCATAAAAACCGGCCATGAATGATTTTTCCAAGTAGACTCCGAACCAAAACGGAAACAACAATTGTAACTTTTGAGTCATAAAAAAGTACTTAAATCAGCGCAAATCACGGCCCCTCTTTCCTTGCACTTTACATCTGATTCTCTGATCACCAAGTGCTACATCTTCTTGCAATGGTTGGTAGATGAATTCTCTCGACCTTACCTAACTGTTTCTGCAACACACTTTCATACTATCAAATGTCATAGGTTGCTCTCCCTTTGAATTCTGAAGGTTTGACCCAAAAATAAAATATAAGCCTTTTCTAGGCTAGCAATTTTCAACAAGAAGAAGTTGCAGGGGCCCCGGTGTTCCGAACGAAGGCCGGGCCATTTGCCATTTGGAATGAGAGCGGGGGGTATTTCGGAGAGCTAGAACCCTTCAAGGATGTTATGGTAAAATCATGAAGAGTATTGCAGGGTAAAGTGGTAAAAAGGTGGTTGTTGAATCTCAACAAGAAGAAGTTGCAGGGGCCCCGGTGGGCCGGTGTTCCGAACGAAGGCCAGGCCATTTGCCATTTGGAATGAGAGCGGGGGATACTTCGGAGAGCTAGAAGCCTAGAACCCTTTAAGGATGTAATGGTAAAATCATGGAGAGTATTGCAGGGTAAAATGGTAAAAACAAATTTGGACTATTTCTCGATTTATGCGTGTCATCCTTGTACAGGGGCCATGTTAATCTTTTCTGCATGGTTCAGCGTGCTGCCATATAAAGGCATTGAAATTGTTCTGTCTGAACGATGTGGGATAACAGTAGTGGACCCCTTTCAATACCGACTTGGTCTTGGACTTGGGCCTGTTGTTCTGATAATAGCGCCCCAGTTCTATTATAAAAAAGCTGAACGTGGGCTTGGACCCACCTAAGTCAAATTTAAAGTTTTGTTCAATGACCCAAAACCAGATATTAATGATCTTATTATTCAAATGACTCAAAGCATAGGGGAGAGGACGTCGGGTATATTGCCTATATTATTATTGTTATTTTTTAAATAATGATCTTGATCTATTATAATTAAAACAAAACTGTTCATACTTTTACACCAAGAGATGTAGCAAAACTTTTTTTTTCCTCGTAAAAAATAAGAATGTAACGCAAGAATGTCTCAAGAGGTGTCGAAACTTTTATATACATATATATATGGTGATTGTATAATTTCATAATTTGAATTGGACACGTGAAATCATGAGCTTTTTTCAAAATACATATATATAGTTTCTACTTCTTGTATTTTTTTTAATACAATATAAGTCAATTGAAATTGAGACTCAACATTAATAAAACCGAAAATACACCCAATATCATGAGGTACATATATTATATAGAGGTCTCTTTTGGATATTCGAAGTACAATCGATGCAACTATATATATATATATGGCTAGCAAACAAACAGTAATAATATCTATGCTAAAATCGAGTCATTGCTCTGAAAAAGGGAAAGAAAGAGAAGTACTGGAGTAGTCGAAAATAGAACATTAATACTACTATTAATTAACCAGCTTAATTAATTACTGAAGCAGATAAATGATTAATCGCAGTATAAGGATTATATATCATTTTTTGATCTTGATTTATCCCATGCATGGCCATATTGATCATCAAGCACTTGTTACCGGCCTTATATTGTGAGTTATCATCGATCTGCAGCTTCATTATTACAGCTCAACCGTCATTCCTTATAATCTCCAAACGCTGCACAGACTCCATGAAACTTCTGCAAAATCATCATTAATTTGTTAGGCCTCGTACGAATTAGCTAGCTAGGCTTGAATCCATTCTAGTTTTTTAAGATTGATAACACGAGGAAATTAATAATTATTAGAAGGGAGTAATAATATTTTTTTATCTTAAATTTTGTCATCTCTAATCATACTTACCGATCATGCGATCATATTTTATATGGCGCATAACATGAAAATTTACCTTAATTATCTTCCTGAAATTTAAGAATAAAAAGGATAATATAAAAATATATAGATACGTACTGCCAAGGAACATCTCCTGCAAGCAGCCAATCTCCATCTTTGTCTTGATAGGTGAGTGTGTAGCTTGAACCATGATCTTTCTCAGTTTGTTGGTCTGAGCATAAGTATATATAATCCCAAGCAGAACCATTAATATGAATAATCATATATTGACTAGACCACCTTGTATCAAATTTTTAAAATGCTAGCTAGCTTGCTGCATGTCACTTACAATTAGCAAACATGGTCATCAAGCTGTCTCTAAGCATCTGATAAGAGTGATAGAGCCTCAGATCAATCTTCCTTGCTATTGGTACCCCCTCCATCTTGACCTTCACATACAAAGAGTAATTTGGTCCAGTATCAGTTGATCTCTCGGCCGTCCGATCATTGATCTTAATCTGCCCACCTTGATTCTCATGATGGAGCTGTTTCTTCACCCATGGTTTTATAGGTGGCCACCCCACCACATGATTTTCTTCCTCTTCTTTCCTGTCATTTGAAATAATACCAATTGGTCATGTAGTTAGAAGTATATAGTACTTTCCATGCTCGATCAGTCTAAAACCCCTCTAAAGTATTACTTGCATAGAACTTATAAAACATAAGCGAGCCTTACTATATATATATATATATAATTGTTGGGTGCCTTGGAGTATATATAGTGTTCTAGGAAAATCGCATTTAGCTGATTGGTCGCATGAATTCTGAATGTAATTTTTGCTGTCAAATATGTTACCTTTCTGGGCAAGCATTCAAATTGTTTTCCTCAAAACCCTTTACCATGAAAAGTACGACCTTTGTTCTTTTTCTTGAAACAAACCTATAAATTTATCAAAATCAAATTTATTCATGGCCGGCACTTGTTTATAAATGGAGCGATCGCAAACTTGCTTTCAACATGAAGGACGTACTGATCATCAAAGAATTTTTAAATTACCTTCGTTTAGTTTAGTTTTTTTTTTTTTTTTTTGTTCCATATTATAAAGAAAAAGTTATGATAAGACATTAATTAACTTATTGTCAAAAAGACGAGGGAAAAAACACAAGAAGAAGAAGAAGAAGCACGTTGGCCAACAAATATCTGATGATTAATCCGATAAAAGACTCTTTTCTTTGTTTTTTAGGAAAAAAAAAAACTGAAAAACTTACTTGTTAATGATGCAAGATATCTGATCATCTCCTGTCTTTCCAAATGCAACCTCAAAATTACGTTTGTTTTTGGCGCATTTTTGGCTTTCCAAACAGGTATCATAGTTCCATGATTCCGAGCCCAGCAGTTGAAGCTCGCGATGATCATGATTTAGGTCAAACGTCACCACCTTCTTTACTACTGGAATTAGTGCCAGGCCCAGTTGGAGATCGTCCATCTCATATATATAGCAAGCAGAATGGCAACGCGAAAGCTAAAAAATATGGAGGAAATCTAGAGATAGGGACTTAGTTAATAAGGTGAATGCAGAAGATTCTGTTTGGTCTTTTGAAGTACTTATAAAATGCGTGTTCATCATATTTTTGAGAGACAGAGAGAGAGAGAGAGAGAGAGAGAGATCTGGACGGAAATGACCAATATGATCTTCTGGAAGAAAGGAAATAGTTGGGGACAGCATGGTAGTTGGGTCGGCTAAAGAACTAGCAGTAGTGTGATCTAGACAATATGCGAAGAAAATGATGCATGAATTATATCAACGTGCCAAGGCTGCCTAAGCCCCTGGCCTTGACTCTTTAAACAAAAAAATGGAAGAAGTAGTCCAATCCAAGATAGCTAGTAATTCAGGGATTAGGTTTTTTTTTTTTTTTTTCCCAAATATGAAGTATAATAGTTATTGAACATTTAATAATATTAAAAAAAAATACATAATAAATATTATATGTTCAATTTACGTATTTATCTGATCTCGGACTAATTAGCATCCCTAGCCTTCTTTCTTTAAAGTTTATTCTCAAATGCTGGCTTTTTCGTTCTTGTAATGACAGACGACTTGGCCAGCCACATGATTTGGAGTTGGAATTTCTTGTGCATTTCATGAACATTAATATTAACTCATGAGCTTATATGCACTCTGCACTAATTAATTAGATCGGTATTATAATTCGATAAATATTCAGATTTTTTTAAAGCTTCATGATGTAAAGGCATGGGATTAGGTCTATGCATGATTTGGGCTTTTCATGAAAATCTGCTGTTTAGCATTTTAATTTGTTTCGGTCATTTGTTTGACCCAAGCACTCAATAAAAGTTTAACCTAAGTGGGCCATTAAAGAAAAAAAACATGTTTCAAAGTTTGACCTTACCAATTTGTATAACACTGTAGTTCATTTATTGATTATTGAACAGAACAAAAATGTAGTACCGGTTAGCTTTTCGGTATTATTTTCTATTATATCAATAAAAAATGTTCCAGCCGCAAAATAAATTTTATAAAAATAAATTTATAAATTAACGTAACTTTTAATATTAAAATTACTTTTATTATAAAATAAATAAAGCTTATCATAAAAAGTCGAGTCAGTTTACAAATTTATTTTTAAAAAATCTCTTTATAACTGTAATATTTCTCTATCTAAGTCAAAAAATCCTGTGTTAACCTATCTATGTATGTATTTTGTACATCATTAAAGTGTTTATTAAATATCGCACTTTAACTTTGAAATGTGAATTTAGGATGATTGAATTATAAACTTAGAACAAATCATCATTAATTTACAATAACTTGCTTGATATATAATATAGTATAATTTTTTTTTATAAGATTAGCCTATATAATTATTATTAGAGTGAAAAAACTTAAAAGACGAAAATCATCATTTACCAGCTTGGCCATTGATGCATGCATTGTGCGTCTTTTGAATTAGTCACCAAGTGCAACCATCCATGAGCACGGCACACGTGACGTGGGATCCAGCATACATAGACTGTTGTCGTTAGGTCTACTTCCATGCACGTTGGACATGGTTTCTTCAAGCTTTCACATTAATGACAGATTTATATGACGTTAATCTCGAGCCACTAGAGACCTCAGACCTGCAGCAGGATGCCAGGAACCCCAGATCAGATACTGTCTTGTCAGAGACGCAAAAACCCCACCATGCGGCCTTACATGTTTCGATTGAGTTTGATGCTATTTTTTCTTTTCAAAGTCCAAGACTCTCTCTCTCTGTCTCGTAATTTTCATGATCATTAGTAGTTGGTTTGAATCCTCGATCGGAAAAAGGCGCAAGAGAAGGTCAAGTCGATGGGCGGGGTGCTACGTGTTGGGGCACCAAAGCTGCAGAGAGTGCAGACAGTATCATCTTCTTTTGTTTCATATATCATTTCTTCCAATAAAATCAGTACGTTCTGTGAACTCATCTTTCCACCTTTCTATTTTCCAACCATCGTGATAAAGCTTTTGAAAAGCTACCCGTCCTTTGAGATTCCGCAATTTCAATAGCTTCCACGCCGAAGAATTCTATCGTATTATTCACTTCACACTTTATATTTATAAATTTTTTATATAAAATGTATAGTATTTTTTATAAGATATAAGAGTATTTCATAAAGTATAAAGTGTAGTTTAATAAATAGTAATTGATGAAGACAATTTTTGTTCTTAAATAATATTGCTAATTTATATATATATATATATATATATTAAGTGAAAGCAACGTGTAATATATGTTTGCTTAGTTTATATTTACTTTTTTTTGTTAAAAACTAATTTTTCTTTAAAAAGAACGTAATGTTTTTGATTAATTAAATAACAATGTAATATTTAAGTAATTTATAAATAATTACACGCTGTGATATATTATAAAATAAGAGTATTAATAGAAGCTATAACATAACCTTATAAATAAATAATATTGTCCATAGTTTTATGAAAGTTGTTTGAGATAATTTTAATTCTAAGATGACGATCCAATATTTTTCTCATCTTGCATTGCCTCACGTCAATAAGCTCTATCTTCTCTCTCTCTCTCTCTAAGATTCACATCTCTCTCCATATCACACGAAATTTCTTCCGAGTGTATAGTTTTGAAAGTGAAGTCATAGTTTGTGGATCTTATGGATCTCTCCGGCGATTTTAGTTTGTAGTTGGTGTTGCGATTGTTGGGCATTTTTTTCATATTTGTGATACACTAGTAAACTCACTGCCTTGTCCCTCATTGTTTTTCATCCACAATATCCTTCCACTTCCTGACCAAAACAAAACCATCGCAATAAATTTTGAACAACTTTCTCCAACACTTGCACTATCATGTGCAAGATTAGAAACGAAAAAAATAAGAACATTTGTACATATTTCTCTTAAATTTTGGTCACTAATAGCTTCACCAATCTCCGGACATCGCTTGATGAATGCTTTCAAAATCGATTCACATGCCTTCCTACTATATCAATCTCCTATAATTCAAAATAGCAACAGATGAATAAATATTAGATAATTATTATAATTCAAAAAGATTAATTTAAAAATACCAAGAAAAATCTAGTAGCATAAATTAGAAGATAAAAACATTAGTTCAAAGACAAATAAGTTAAAATAGGCCATAGGTTGATACAAGTTTGGGAGAATTGAAATTACAGTTTTTCCTAATAGGAGCATATATGATGCAGAGGTTTTCTTGCACAATTTTTTCTTTTTCTTTTTCGTTAACATAAAGCTGTGAGTCATTCCAGATTATCATATTCAGTATTTACAGAAGGTTTAAACTTCAAGAGCTCTACTTATGATGGTTCAATTGTGTAGATCTTTTTGCTCTCTAAGAGAATGGATAGAACTTGGAAGCTCCACTGCAAAACAACATATGGATTAACAAGAAAAAGTTTTCAGAGAAAAAATGGTCCTACAAAATCAATACTAAAAAATGAAATAAATCTCAGTGAAAGACAAACAAGAATCCACGAAAATATAGTGGCCATCATATACATCAATAAAAGGCAGAAGATATGCCAAATTCTTATATAGTAGATGAACCTTTAAGACGATCTTACACCATAATCATGATTATCATATAGCAAATCTTTTGATTAAGATAGGCTAAGCTTATTATATATACTAATGGGCTCTAGAAATAAATCGTCCCACAAAGAAACAAATAGTGTATTAGTTTTTAGATATAAAATTGGGACCTTGTATAGGTGTCATCCCCAAAAATTAGTAAATGTTTAGAACAATTAATTAAGTACAAAAACAAATAAATAGAGCTAAGCATGGAACCAACTCTTTGTTACACAATCAACCTTGCAAACTACAGGGGATGGTAGCAATGTAAGATAAAATCATCAAATCCATATATAGAAAATGGATAAAAAAAAATGAAATATAAACATAAATGATAAAAATCAACTGGAGGTAAAAAAGTTAAACCATATGCAGAAAGTGGTGGGCTTACCAAGTAGGATAGCGATCTATCACCATTTGCATTCGTGTAACCATCCATATCAGATTCTTTTTGCATAACTCTGGCATTGAACCAAAGCCATCACCAAGAAGTCTAGCACTCTTAACATGATTAAGGGCAGTTTCTTAGAACCAAAAGTAAGAGGAATAAGGCAATAGCTCATGAAAAAAAATCTCAGACACATGCTATTCAAGAAAAACAGAACGACTTGTTAAATGATGTAATTTTGGTTTTTAAATAAGTGGTATAAAATTTGAAGAATTAATCGTATCTACAAATGATTCATCAATGTCTCTATAGAAGCTGTACGATCAGCACCTATTTCATATGATCTAATAGAAAAATTTTGCCGGAACACCAAACCATCCTGAACAATTCTCCCAAGACCAAAAGGGTCAATGAGCATGTTAGGCCGCCTAGGTTTCCAATCAAGCATCATCCACTACTTCTCAGCAGCCAAGAAGATTATGGTGATAACGGCAATAAGCATGCTCCAATCAGGTAACGTGTTAATGAAAGTCCTAGGGGCAGCCCAAGTGATTATAAATTAGGATTTTGTAATGGGCATTTTAGGAAAAAAAAGGAACAATTGTGAAATAGAGATATAGAAAAAAGGCGGGCGCAGGGGTGCGGACATATTTAATTCCATATCAAAGAAAACATTTACAACCTCACATGAATACCAAACAACTGGATGCTGATACTTTGCATATTGTAACAGTAACATAAAAGCATTTCTTTTAACCATGTGCCCCCAAGTCATAGAATCATTGCCAGAAAATTACCTGGGTACCAACCAACAGGAAAACATTTGCTTTTTCAAGACCAGCAATGGTACTATTCATTATATATCTTGATCGCAGATCAGCATCGGGATTCATGCCATTTCCTTCACACCATAGATTGTTTGACCCCAATCTGTTTAAGAAATCTTTTAGTGCCATCATGGATTCAGCATCAGACAGCTTGCCAGCAATCCCAACAATTTCCTCCCCCTTAGCTTGATGCAATACCTCAGTAACCACAACAAGAGCATCACGCCAACTAACAGCCTTAAAATGCCCATCAACACCACGAATCATAGGGTCATTTAGCCTTTGCCTCTTCAAACCATCATAAAAAAAAGGAGTCTTATCTGATATCCACTCTTCATTAATGTCCTGCAACAAGTAAGAGTAGATGGCTCAATAGGTAAACTAATACATAGAAGATAGTTAAGTAACATTCCTTTTTTGCTAACCAGAAGTTCCAAAAGTTTATACTTGTATACCTATAAGTTTAAGATTGTCCTACAAAGGACAAAACGGGAACCAAAATTCTCCACTCTATTTAAATGAAATGCAAAAGATAAAATGAATTATGCATATTAAAGTTTATTTTGTTCCTTTATAAAAAATCGAGGTCAAATACAAAGTCAGCTTCATAGCCTTCATTAACTCTTCAAGTTCCACAATTGACATAGGAATCAAACCATTAAATGGTTGAGTCAAATCTAGAGAGAGAGAGGGAGAGAGAGAGAGGGGCCTTAAAGCACCACTGATCCAAGCCAGTAACTGAAGAAATGATATTTACAAGGAAAAAGCCATGGAAGTGAGACAAGATTGGTTCATTTATTCCAAAGTTTGATCAGGTGCTCAATTTAATCAAACTGCTATGATATACGTTAGCATAATTTACCTGTGTGTTTGATCAGGAGCAGGGGATAAAGAATGCGGATGTAGCGGCAGTAGCAACTATGATGAATTTCTATGGCCCAATAGAATCAATCAACGTTTGTCGCCAATCAGAGCACTTTTTTCAGAGAAACTCTGTGTTTGTCATGTAAAGGAAATTACAACCAATGGCGATAATATTTAGAAACACGAACCAGACACCAATATGCAGCGAAAAAGCTTTATTAAGCATCGTGAAAACCCATACAACTAAAGCAAAGCAATTGCCTCGATAAATTACAGTACAAACAGAATGTCGTCGGTCTCTATGGTTCAGATGAAGAATAAGTAAAAGTAAAAGTAAAAACTACTTAAATAGACAAAAAAATAGCTAAGAATGATTCTCATAGAAAAAGATACTAATTAGAAAAAGTAAAAAAAATAGAGATCTAGGACGCCTATGCTTGGTTTTGTATGTAGAATATCTTAATTCCCATGTGATTTTCATATTTTTTTGTCATGTGCTCGGAGGTATAACCATCTTTGCACAAAATGAAGTAGAAAAAGAAAAAATAGAAAACGTCACAATTTAGCATAAGATATTCACATGACAAAACCCATAGAAATTAAACGCAAAAACCCTAAATGCAAAACTATTTACACATATCCAAATGCACGAAACAGAGGTCCAGAAAATCCGCAAAAATCCAAATTCGAAGTACGAGATGCCAAAAACATTAACACAAAATCCGGCTAGCAAATTTCCATCGAGCAGGCTTCTGTTGATTGCGATTTCTGTCAAGCCCTAGGAATCCATTTAAAAACCTCATAAAAACATAAAAAAAAAAAAATTAATCGTAATATAAGAAAATATAAATTCGAAACCACAAAAAATCTAAAAAACATTAAAAAGAATGAGAAATACTGGGCAAATTAACCTTTTAGAAGCAATCTTTTGGAAAAAAAATGTCATCGACCACCTGTTTTCCATGTTGAGAAAGAAATAGTCAACCCAACCATCGCGATTTTCTCATCCACTCTCAACAATTCATTTTCTCTCCTAAATCGGCGATGCAGTCTGCCACTGGCGCCCTCTGTTGGCGAAAAGAGCCCATTAATGTCGTCGTTTTCCCTTGGGGAGATATCAGGGGCTTGCCTTGACGACATTTCCAGATCGCCTTTTGCTCAAGAGGTTTTCAGAAATGAGAGAAATTGATAGAGAGCGATGAATATGAAGAGGTTGGTGCTAGAAGCATTACTTTCTATTCTCATAGATATTATTTTACAACAACCAATTAAATAAATGAAGTTAGACGATCCTGACGGATTTAAAGGAAAGTTAACAGAAAATTACTTCTTTCCGTTAAAATAAGAAATTTTTGTTTGATAGGCTCTTTATATATATAGATAGATATTTTAAAAAATCATAATAACGTAAACTCAATACGTGCCTGATGAATTAAAATTTAAGCTTTATTATTTCGATATTGTCAAATATTTAAAACTAGAAGGATGCCGTTTTGCACCTCCAATATGAGTTTAAATAGTATTTTTATTTTTTTACCTATTGTTATTGAGATGACAAAAAAAGATGAAAGGAAGAATAAAATAAATGAATGAAAGAGAAAAAAAAAAATCATTGAAATTCGGAAGACAAAAAAGTTCCTAATTGGGTGGGTCCATGGGCCTATAAAAAACCTAGTCTTTATTCCATACTTTATTGTTGCGTCTGGCTTTAATTGGTTTGGGCCAAGTACTCGCTCCATCTAACATTAATGGATTTGTATCCAGTGCTTGCATTTTTTAGTTTAAAAAATGGTAAATATATATTATTTTTCATAATATATTAAACAATTATATTTTAAAATGAAAGATAATTTAGTAAAATATTTTATAAAAATAACATCACTTTACAAAAACACATTCACTTTAAAATATGTATTATGAAATATGTTGTGAAATGTGTTATGTAGATATATTACTCATTAATTTTTTTATTTTTTAAATATTTTTTTTAAAGACATCAATATATTAATAACTACTTCTTTTAACTATTAAATAAAAAAATTAAAAAATTAAATATATGAATAGTGGAAGACAGAATCATTGTACATGGTATATTTTCCTTCCGATTAACGTTTGGGCATCGACCTTTATTCATTTTTCATTTTCCTTTGCAAGTGTTCACAAAAGTGTCAACCGTCTCTTGAACTGTCTTTTTTTTTTTTTTTTAAAGAAATAACGAGTATATAATTTTACATTTTACGCTGTTATCCTGCCTGTGCTCTCTCTCTCTCTCTTTCTCTCTCTCTCTCTCTCGAAAATCATTAGAATCAATTTTGATATTCGCAATTATTGCGTCACTTGAGAAATATAACTGAATATCTAAATTTTTTATGTGCTTTCGTTCTTTTCATTAATATTATATATATATGTATATATCCATGTGATAATATATATATATATATACAATAATTATTAGTTATATAAATATTTTTACATATTTTAATTGTGTGAATCATCTAATTGTAACTAGACGAGATTTTGAAGAAAATATATCCGTTGAGTTCGAATCAAACTTTAAACATGTTTACTACGATAAGACAATTTTAACATGTGTGTCTAGAGATGATAAATTCATCAACATTTTTTTTTTTTATAAATATCATATTAGTAATAGATTTTTTTTTTTTAATTGTAGATATCCAGGCTAGTTTGCGCGCATCTCAACTAATCTCATAAAACCCTGAAGTTAACAACCAGGTAAACCTCCAATAGCCTTAAAGAGAAATTGAACTAGTGACTATTGGAAAACAAATCCAATGTTCAACCGGCTGAGCTACCCCTTCAGGATTTATTAGTAATAGAAAATTGAATACAAAATCTTATAAACTAGTGAACTATAATTTTCTACAAGCATAATACAATGAGAAATATTGTTTCCCATTATAACTTTCATCAATTTTAGATATTAAAATTAAATAAATGCAAATTTATTTATTGAAATATACACTAATATAAAGTACATATTTTGGATTGCGGTGAAAAATATAATTTATAGCTTTGAGACTTATAACTTATAGCTTAAATAATAAATTATACTATTAAAAATTTATTTATTATTGGATAATCATATGTTTAAAGTGTTTTTAAATATGTTACATTTGTTTGAAAACAAATTAAAATACTTTATAATGTAGAAATGGCAATCATTTGATTTGTTAAAAATTATGATCATATATTTAAAAATTTAAAAATTATAATTATCTGAAAATTATATGAATATATTCACTAATTGACAATCTTTTCAAAATTTAAACTATATTTCAAATTATTTGAAAAAACATGTTTGAGGAAAAAATCAAACGTACATTTTAATTTATTTGAAATTAAAAATATTTACATGTAACATCCAAATAATTTAATTTTTTCATTAAAATATTTTTAAGACTATTTAAACAAAATTTAAAACTCTTAACTCAACGTACGTTATGATATGAATTATGAAAATATGAGACAAAGAAAAAGGTAAAAAAAATTGTCCGATTCAATTTGGGCATACGGGCATGCACGGCCATTGCTGAAATTGCCTCACCGTCGGAAATTTCCAAATCCATAGGACGGGCGCTCTGAGACTGAGTGCTTGACTTGACCCGATCAAGTCTAGCCAATCATTGACTTCCGACTCGTCTTTGAAATAGGTCGTTCAGTTTCGCCGGCGAAGAAAACCTCCATTTCACGAAGAAAGAGATACACTTGGCAGAGGTAGAGATGTCTTTGAAGGCTTCGAGTTCGTCGAATAATCTGATACTGCCAGTTTCGGATCCTCCACGCGACGAAGAGAGAGGCAAACTTCTCAAGGGCGATGAGAAGCTCTTCCAAGGGTCTGCCATGACCAAAAGAGGAGCCTATGCTGCAATCTCTTACATGTCTTGCGCAGGTATATCTCTCCAATAGATTTGAAAATAAAGCTTCCAGTTTCAGTATTGTTTCGCTTTTTATCCTATCTAATTTGCCTCAGAATCTTAATAATCAGTGAATTTGGAAGAATTTAAATTTCAATCGTGTTCTGAATCCATTTTACTTATTTTTCTCGTCACGGTATGTTTCAACTTAGTTTGTTTATTAAGGTTTAACCTTATGAAGCAGGTAATAAAATTGGCTGCGAAATTCTGTGAGAATTGAGTTTCCAAATGTCTTACTGTAATCCATGATGGGATGCTGAATTTGATACTTATTTTATCCTGCTAATTGCTGGTTTTCTATAAATAGCTGTAGTATCCATGTCTTCTCACGAATTCGCAAGCCTATAGGCTATAGCTTAACCAAAATCACATTAGCTAAGGTAGGTGCGATTGTGTTGTTCAGTTGGCATACTGCCATTGAGAGATAAAGTCAAGCTTATTTGTTTGTAGCTGGGCTTGTGCGACAGGTGTTCTCGAGATCATTCCCTCATTTCTCTAAGCGTTTTCAGACACATCTAGTGCTACACTTAGATTTTAACTTGTGTCCCATTTACTCTGCAGTGCTCTTGATATTGTTCAACAAAGCAGCTCTTTCATCCTATAGCTTCCCAAGTGCAAATGTCATCACACTTTTTCAGGTATTTATTGCAAGTTATAATGAATGAATGAAATAGTGCTTTTGAAGGTCTGAAGTTGCCAAAGTCTTGTATTCCATTTTCCCATTAGATCTTTTATGGATTGTAATGGACTCAATACTAAGGCCTCGTTTGGATGTTGAGATGAGATGAAAAATATGCGAGTAGTAATGAAATGGTTTGAGTTAAGGTGTTTTATCTGATCAATTTATTGGCTTTAATAAATTGCAAGGCTTGGCTTTAATAAGACCTTTGTAATTGATTATCATTGGCCATTTTTTTACAAAATATATTTCTGTGTCTATTTATTGGTAACGTACTCCTTCTCTCTCTCTCAGAAAAGAAAGTACATGCTTTATGTTTCTGTTCTGCCAAATTTACTAGTTAGGCTTTGAAGTTTGACTGCCAACAGAAGAATTGTTTGAAGATTTATGTGCATATTTTTAATTTTGTTTCTACTGCAGATGATATGTTCATGTTGTTTTCTCTATGCAATGAGACGCTTGAAGATAATTTCTTTCACAGTAGGTGAATCTTTGACCGTGTCTGACAATGCAACAACATTTGTACCATTGAAGACGTTAAGGCACACCTTTCCTCTTTCAGGAGCCTATTTGCTTTACATGGTAGGTATATTTCATTATGCTGAAAACATTCTTTTGGTGTTTGAATGTTAAGAACATTATTTGTTAGTTATTTATAATGTCTATTATTCCTCTATCTCTTTGAAAGCTGGCCACTATGGAGTCTGTCCGTGGAGTAAATGTTCCCATGTACACTACCCTCAGGCGAACTACTGTGGTATTTACAATGGTTGTGGAATATATTCTGGCAGGGCAGAAGTACACATCTTCTATAGTTGGAAGGTAAATGGCTTTTTATACAGCAATTTTAAACTTTTGCCCTCAAACAGCTCACTGCATAAGGTACTCTATTATCAAGGGTAGCCCTGTGCATATTCTGTTAACATAATTGATTAAAGATCAGGTACAATGCTAGTAAGAATTCAAAGATGATTACATGAAAGGCTTATGATTGCTATTTTTTGTATTAAGCATGCAAGATGTGCTTTTAAGAAATGAGAAGCCTGGTTTCACACATAATTAAACAATTTTCCCCTCTTTAGATGACAGTATAAAGTAGAATCTTGCTCACTATATTAGTAAGACGATGTGTGTGTGTGTGTGGATATTCAACTTCATTATTGTAAATTTCTTCCTTGTTAATCAGTCAGGCAGTTAACATAAGCGAGAAAACTCTTATGCAAAAGGTTATTGTTGTTGTTGGTAAAATCTTACCATTTGTAGTGAATGATTAAGTGTATGCCATGTCGCTTGTGCAGACAAACATATTGCACACCCTCTAACCCCTTTAGCCTCGTTATTTATAAAACCTTGTGTTACTACAGATAGTCGTGAGACATTTTACTTGAATGCCCAAGTTTCTAATTCCCTCATTT